>NC_092241.1:12698320-12713320 GCF_036320965.1 Panulirus ornatus
TCGAGAAAGTAATGAAAGGTTAAGGGAGATGTGTGGCAGTAAAAAGGATGTGGTGGAGAGAAGAGAAGAGGGTGTATTAAAATGGTTTCGTAGAATGGAGAGAATGAGTGAGGAAAGACTGACAAGGAGGATACATGTGTCAGAAGTTGAAGGAACAAGGAGAAGTGGAAGACCAATTGGAGGCGGAAGGATGGAGTGAAAAAGATTTTGAGCGATAGAGACCAGAACATACTTGGGGAGGGTTGGGTGGGGGGTGAAAGGCGTGTGAGGATAGAGTGAATTTTAACGATGCGGCATACAAAATGAGGGATTTGATGTCTTTTTCTAGGGCTACTTCCCTCGCTCGCGGGGGGAATGGGGTGCCATCTCATGTGCGGTGGGATGGCGATTGGAATGAATGAAGAAAGCAAGGATTGATAGGTATATATATATGAATATACATATATATTTGTATGTAGCATTTATGGATCTGGAAAAGTCATATGATAGAGTTGATAGAGATGCTCTGTGGAAGGTATTAAGAATATATGGTGTGTGAGGCAAGTTGTTAGAAGCAGTGAAAAGTTTTTATCGAGGATGTAAGGCATGTGTACGTGTAGGAAGAGTGGAAAGTGATTGGTTCTCAGTGAATGTAGGTTTGCGGCAGGGGTGTGTGATGTCTCCATGGTTGTTTAATTTGTTTATGGATAGGGTTGTTAGGGAGGTGAATGTAAAAGTTTTGGAAAGAGGGGAAAGCATGAAGTCTGTTGTGGATGAGAGAGCTTGGGAAGTGAGTCAGTTATTGTTCGCTGATGATACAGTGCTGGTGGCTGATTCATATATATATATATATATATATATATATATATATATATATATATATATATATATATATATATATATATATATATATATGTAAATTTTTCTTTTTTTTTTTTTTGCTTTGTCCCTGTCTCCCGCGTTTGCGAGGTAGCGCAAGGAAACAGACGAAAGAAATGGCCCAACCAACCCCCATACACATGTACATACATACGTCCACACACGCAAATATACATACCTACACAGCTTTCCATGATTTACCCCAGACGCTTCACATGCCTTGATTCAATCCACTGACAGCACGTCAACCCCGGTATACCACATCGCTCCAATTCACTCTATTCCTTGCCCTCCTTTCACCCTCCTGCATGTTCAGGCCCCGATCACACAAAATCTTTTTCACTCCATCTTTCCACCTCCAATTTGGTCTCCCTCTTCTCCTCGTTCCCTCCACCTCCGACACATATATCCTCTTGGTCAATCTTTCCTCACTCATTCTCTCCATGTGACCAAACCATTTCAAAACACCCTCTTCTGCTCTCTCAACCACGCTCTTTTTATTTCCACACATCTCTCTTACCCTTACGTTACTTACTCGATCAAACCACCTCACACCACACATTGTCCTCAAACATCTCATTTCCAGCACATCTATCCTCCTGCGCACAACTGTATCCATAGTCCACGCCTCGCAACCATACAACATTGTTGGAACCACTATTACTTCAAACATACCAATTTTTGCTTTCCGAGATAATGTTCTCGACGTCCACACATTCTTCAAGGCTCCCAGAATTTTCGCCCCCTCCCCCACCCTATGATCCACTTCCGCTTCCATGGTTCCATCCGCTGCCAGATCCACTCCCAGATATCTAAAACACTTCACTTCCTCCAGTTTTTCTCCATTCAAACTCACCTCCCAAATGACTTGACCCTCAACCCTACTGTACCTAATAACCTTGCTCTTATTCACATTTACTCTAAACTTTCTTCTTTCAAACACTTTACCAAACTCAGTCACCAGCTTCTGCAGTTTCTCATATGAATCCGCCACCAGCGCTGTATCATCAGCGAACAACAACTGACTCACTTCCCAAGCTCTCTCATCCCCAACAGACTTCATACTTGCCCCTCTTTCCAAAACTCTTGCATTCACCCCCCTAACAACCCCATCCATAAACAAATTAAACAACCATGGAGACATTACACACCCCTGCCGCAAACCTACATTCACTGAGAACCAATCACTTTCCTCTCTTCCTACACGTACACATGCCTTACATCCTCGATAAAAACTTTTCAATGCTTCCAACAACTTGCCTCCCACACCATATATTCTTAATACCTTCCACAGAGCATCTCTATCAACTCTATCATATGCCTTCTCCAGATCCATAAATGCTACATACAAATCCATTTGCTTTTCTAAGTATTTCTCACATACATTCTTCAAAGCACACACCTGATCCACACATCCTTTACCACTTCTGAAACCACACTGCTCTTCCCCAATCTGATGCTCTGTACATGCCTTCACCCTCTCAATCAATACCCTCCCATATAAATTGCCAAGAATACTCAACAAACTTATACCTCTGTAATTTGAGCACTCACTCTTATCCCCTTTGCCTTTGTACAATGGCACTATGCACGCATTCCGCCAATCCTCAGGCACCTCACCATGAGTCATGCATACATTAAATAACCTTACCAACCAGTCAACAATACAGTCACCCCCTTTTTTAATAAATTCCACTGCAATACCATCCAAACCTGCTGCCTTGCCGGCTTTCATCTTCCGCAAAGCTTTTACTACCTCTTCTCTGTTTACCAAATCATTTTCCCTAACCCTCGCACTTTTCACACCACCTCGACCAAAACACCCTATATCTGCCACTCTATCATCAAACACATTCAACAAACCTTCAAGATACTCACTCCATCTCCTTCTCACATCACCACTACTTGTTATCACCTCCCCATTTGCGCCCTTCACTGAAGTTCCCATTTGCTCACTTGTCTTACGCACTTTATCTACCTCCTTCCAGAACATCTTTTTATTATTCCTAAAATTTAACGATACTCTCTCACCCCAACTCTCATTTGCCCTTTTTTTCACCTCTTGCACCTTTCTCTTGACCTCCTGTCTCTTTCTTTTATACGTCTCCCACTCAATTTCACTTTTTCCCTGCAAAATATATATATATATATATATATATATATATATATATATATATATATATATATATATATATATATATATATATATATATATATATATATATATATATATATATATATATGTGTATATATATATATATATGTATATATATATATATATATATATATATATATATATATATATATATATATATATATATATATATATATATATATATATATATATATATATATATATATATATATATATATATATATATATATATATATATATATATATATATATATATATATATATATATATATTTTTTGCAGGGAAAAAGTGAAATTGAGTGGGAGACGTATAAAAGAAAGAGACAGGAGGTCAAGAGAAAGGTGCAAGAGGTGAAAAAAAGGGCAAATGAGAGTTGGGGTGAGAGAGTATCGTTAAATTTTAGGAATAATAAAAAGATGGTTTGGAAGGAGGTAGATAAAGTGCGTAAGACAAGTGAGCAAATGGGAACTTCAGTGAAGGGCGCAAATGGGGAGGTGTATATATATATATATATATATATATATATATATATATATATATATATATATATATATATATATATATATATATATATATACATATATATATATATATAAATATATATATATATATATATATATATATATATATATATATATATATATATATATATATATATATATTTCTTTTTTTTTTCATACTATTCGCCATTTCCCGCGATAGCGAGGTAGCGTTAAGAACAGAGGACTGGGTCTTTGAGGGAATATCCTCACCTGGCCCCCTTCTCTGTTCCTTCTTTTGGAAAATTAAAAAAAAACGAGAGGGGAGGATTTCCAGCCCCCCGCTCCCTACCCTTTTAGTCGCCTTCAACGACACGCAGGGAATACGTGGGAAGTATTCTTTCTCCCCTTTCCCCAGGGATATATATATATATATATATATATATATATAAATATATATATATATATATATATATATATATATATATATATATATATATATATATATATATATATATATATATATATATATAAACTCTTTTCTTTCTTTCAAACTATTCGCCATTTCCCGCATTAGCAAGGTAACGTTAAGAACAGAGGACTGGGCCTTTGAGGGAATATCCTCACCTGGCCCCCTTCTCTGCTCCATCTTTTGGAAAATTAAAAAAAAAATGGGAGGATTTCCAGCCCCCCACTCCCTCCCCTTTTAGTCGCCTTCTACGACACGCAGGGAATACGTGGGAAGTATTCTTTCTCCCCTATCCCCAGGGATATATATATATATATATATATATATATATATATATATATATATATATATATATATATATATATATATATATATATATATATATATATATTTTTTTTTTTTTATACTTTGTCGCTGTCTCCCGCGCTTGCGAGGTAGCGCAAGGAAACAGACGAAAGAAATGGCCCAACCCCCCCAATACACATGTACATACATACGTCCACACACGCAAATATACATACCTACACAGCTTTCCATAGCTTACCCCAGACGCTTCACATGCCTTGATCAATCCACTGACAGCACGTCAACCCCGGTACACCACATCGCTCCAATTCACTCTATTCCTTGCCCTCCTTTCACCCTCCTGCATGTTCAGGCCCCGATACACAAAATCTTTTTCACTCCATCTTTCCACCTCCAATTTGGTCTCCCTCTTCTCCTTGTTCCCTCCACCTCCGACACATATATCCTCTTGGTCAATCTTTCCTCACTCATCCTCTCCATGTGCCCAAACCACTTCAAAATACCCTCTTCTGCTCTCTCAACCACGCTCTTTTTATTTCCACACATCTCTCTTACCCTTACGTTACTCACTCGATCAAACCACCACACACCACACATTGTCCTCAAACATCTCATTTCCAGCACATCCATCCTCCTGCGCACAACTCTATCCATAGCCCACGCCTCGCAACCATACAACATTGTTGGAACCACTATTCCTTCAAACATACCCATTTTTGCTTTCCGAGATAATGTTCTCGACTTCCACACATTCTTCAAGGCCCCCAGAATTTTCGCCCCCTCCCCCACCCTATGATCCACTTCCGCTTCCATGTTTCCATCCGATGCCAGATCCACTCCCAGATATCTAAAACACTTCACTTCATCCAGTTTTTCTCCATTCAAACTCACCTCCCAATTCACTTGACCCTCAACCCTACTGTACCTAATAACCTTGCTCTTATTCACATTTACTCTTAACTTTCTTCTTCCACACACTTTACCAAACTCAGTCACCAGCTTCTGCAGTTTCTCACATGAATCAGCCACCAGCGCTGTATCATCAGCAAACAACAACTGACTCACTTCCCAAGCTCTCTCATCCCCAACAGACTTCATACTAGCCCCTCTTTCCAAAACTCTTGCATTTACCTCCCTAACAACCCCATCCATAAACAAATTAAACAACCATGGAGACATCACACACCCCTGCCGCAAACCTACATTCACTGAGAACCAATCACTTTCCTCTCTTCCTACACGTACACATGCCTTACATCCTCGATAAAAATTTTTCACTGCTTCTATATATATATATATATATATATATATATATATATATATATATATATATATATATATATATATATATATATATATATATATATATATATATATATATATATATATATATGTACATATATATATATATATATATATATATATATATATATATATATATATATATATATATATATATATATATATATATATATATATATATACATATATTGACCAAGAGGATATATGTGTCGGAGGTGGAGGGAACGAGGAGAAGAGGGAGACCAAATTGGAGGTGGAAAGATGGAATGAAAATGATTTTGTGTGATCGGGGCCTGAACATGCAGGAGGGTGAAAGGAGGGAAAGGAATAGAGTGAATTGGATCGATGTGTTATACCGGGGTTGACGTGCTGTCAGTGGATTGAATCAAGGCATGTGAAGCGTCTGGGATAAACCATGGAAAGCTGTGGAGGTATGTATATTTGCGTATGTCGACGTATGTATATACATGTGTATGGGGGTGGGTTGGGCCATTTCTTTCGTCTGTTTCCTTGCGCTACCTCGCAAACGCGGGAGACAGCGACAAAGAAAAAGAAAAAAAAAAAAAAAATATATATATATATATATATATATATATATATATATATATATATATATATCCCTGGGGATAGGGGAGAAAGAATACTTCCCACGTATTCCCTGCGTGTCGTGGAAGGCGACTAAAAGGGAAGGGAGCGGGGGGCTGGAAATCCTCCCCTCTCGTTTTTTTTTTAAATTTTCCAAAATAAGGAACAGAGAAGGGGGCCAGGTGAGGCTATTCCCTGAAAGGCCCGGTCCTCTGTTCTTAACGCTACCTCGCTATCGCGGGAAATGGCGAATAGTATAAAAAAGATTACATTTCTATATATATATATATATATATATATATATATGGGTATGTTTGAAGGAATAGTAGTTCCAACAATGTTGTATGGTTGCGAGGCGTGGGCTATGGATAGAGTTGTGCGCAGGAGGATGGATGTGCTGGAAATGAGATGTTTGAGGACAATGTGTGGTGTGAGGTGGTTTGATCGAGTAAGTAACGTAAGGGTAAGAGAGATGTGTGGAAATAAAAAGAGCGTGGTTGAGAGAGCAGAAGAGGGTGTTTTAAAATGGTTTGGGCACATGGAGAGAATGAGTGAGGAAAGATTGACCAAGAGGATATATGTGTCGGAGGTGGAGGGAACGAGGAGAAGAGGGAGACCAAATTGGAGGTGGAAAGATGGAGTGAAAAAGATTTTGTGTGATCGGGGCCTGAACATGCAGGAGGGTGAAAGGAGGGCAAGGAATAGAGTGAATTGGAGCGATGTGGTATACAGGTGTTGACGTGCTGTCAGTGGATTGAATCAAGGCATGTGAAGCGTCCGGGGTAAACCATGGAAAGCTGTGTAGGTATGTATATTTGTGTGTGTGGACGTGTGTATGTACATGTGTATGCGGGGGGTTGGGCCATTTCTTTCGTCTGTTTCCTTGCGCTACCTCGCAAACGCGGGAGACAGCGACAAAGTATAAAAAAAAAAAAAAAAAAAAAAATATATATATATATATATATATATATATATATATATATATATCTTTCTTTTAAACTATTATGCCATTAGCGTTAAGCGTTAAGAACAGAGGACTGGGCATTTTTTGGAATATCCTCACCTGGCCCCCTCTGTTCCTTCTTTTGGAAAAATAAAAAAAAAACGAGAGGGGAGGATTTCCAGCCCCCCGCTCCCTCCCCTTTTAGTTGCCTTCTACGACACGCAGTGAATACGTGGGAAGTATTCTTAATCCCCTATCCCCTAATCCCTATATATATATATATATATATATATATATATATATATATATATATATATATATATATATATATATATATATATATATATATAATTTTTTTTAATTTTGCTTTGTCGCTGTCTCCCGCGTTTGCGAGATAACGCATGGAAACAGACGAAAGAAATGGCCCAACCCACCCCCACACACATGTATATACATACACGTCCACACACGCAAATATACATACGTATACATCTCAATGTACACATACATATATATACACACACAGACACATACATATATACCCATGCACACAATTCACACTGTCTGCCTTCATTCTTTCCCATTGCGACCTCGCCACACATGGAATACCATCCCCCTCCCCCCTCATGTGTGCGAGGTAGCGCTAGGAAAAGACAACAAGGCCCCATTCGTTCACACTCAGTCTCTAGCTGTCATGCAATAATGCCCGAAAACACAGCTCCCTTTCCACATCCAGGCCCCACACAACTTTCCATGGTATACCCCAGACGCTTCAGATGCCCTGATTCAATCCACTGACAGCACGTCAACCCCTGTATACCACATCGATCCAATTCACTCTATTCCTTCCCCGCCTTTCACCCTCCTGCATGTTCAGGCCCCGATCACTCAAATTCTTTTTCACTCCATCTTTCCACCTCCAATTTGGTCTCCCACTTATCCTCGTTCCCTCCACCTCCGACACATATATCCTCTTCGTCAATCTTTCCTCACTCATTCTATCCATGTGGCCATGTTTGAGGACAGTGTGTGGTTTGAGGTGGTTTTACCGAGTAAGTAATGTAAGGGTAAGAGAGATGTGTGGATATAAAAAGAGCGTGGTTGAGAGGGCAGAAGAGGTTGTTTTGAAATGGTTTGGGCACATGGAGAGAATATATATATATATATAGTCGGTTTCTACGACACGCGAGGAATGCGTGGGAAGTATTCTTTCACCCCTATCCCCAGGGATAATATATATATATATATATATATATATATATATATATATATATATATATATATATATATATATATATATATATATATATATATATATATATATATATATATATATATATATATATATATACACACACACACACACACACACACATACATACGCACATATACACACACACACACACATACATATATATATATATGAAAAATGTAAGAAACAATTTAGAAAACTGAAACTTCTAGCTTGAAATGAAATGAAAAAATGGATGTCACATAATGGTTCAACCTCTGGCTATGGAAAAAGGAAATGTATAATTTATTTACACAAACGTCAATAGTAGTTCTCATCAATTTGACCACTGTATCAATACGCTTCAATGTCTAAGCTACATTTTTTCCAATTTCACTATTTTCTTGTCAAAGCACCATGTATGAAAACTATCACCCCAGTAACACAACTATAAACATTTACTTCCCCTTTAAAAAAGTTCTGGGGAAGTCTGTTTCGATACACTGCGGGATACTCTACCACCTGGCGAGGTTGGTGTTGCAATGGCTCTTGATTCACAAACGTAGTATAATCACTGGTGGGCCAAGGTAGTTCCGTTGGCGAAGAGGAGCTCATGAAACATGTCGGAACCATGTTAAACGTGAAAGGAGGTACCATCCTCCTTTAGGCAAGACACTTGAGTGCTGTTATGACGGCTTCCTCTCTCCTTCTTGCGAGGTTAGCGGGCGACTGAGGGTGACTTGGTCCTCGACTAAGGGTGACGTGGTCCTCGACAGTGGTCGGAAGATCATATCCATCCCGTTGTTTGACTGGAAGTTTGCATTGTTTGATACGAGGAATATCTTCTTAACACACGGGCAGAACTGGGGCCACCAGCCTCGATGGTCTTCACTCACCTTAGGCGAGTGGAGACTTCACCGGAATCCTAGTCTTTCCTTCTTATTTCGGAGTAGCAATACTCCTGAAACGGGAGTTGTGGGAGTATATGATAGAATGTAAGAAAGTAAATTCTCGATTAATATGGGTAAAACTGAAAGTTGATGGAGAGATATGTGTGATTATTGGTGCATATGCACCTGGGCATAAGAAGAAAGATCATGAGAGGCAAGTGTTTTGGAAGCGGCTCAATGAGTGTGTTAGTGGTTTTGATGCACGAGACCGGGTTATAGTGATGGGTGATTTGAATGCAAAGGTGAGTAATGTGGCAGTTGAGGGAATAATTGGTATACATGGGGTGTTCAGTGTTGTAAATGGAAATGGTGAAGAGCTTGTAGATTTATGTGCTGAAAAAGGACTGATGATTGGGAATACCTGGTTTAAAAAGCGAGATATACATATGTATACTTATGTAAGTAGGAGAGATGGCCAGAGAGCGTTATTGGATTACGTGTTAATTGACAGGCGCGCGAAAGAGAGACTTTTGGATGTTAATGTGCTGAGAGGTGCAACTGGAGGGATGTCTGATCATTATCTTGTGAAGGCTAAGGTGAAGATTTGTATGGGTTTTCAGAAAAGAAGAGTGAATGTTGGGGTGAAGAGGGTGGTGAGAGTAAGTGAGCTTGGGAAGGAGACTTGTGTGAGGAAGTACCAGGAGAGACTGAGTACAGAATGGAAAAAGGTGAGAACAATGGAAGTAAGGGGAGTGGGGGAGGAATGGGATGGATTTAGGGAATCAGTGATGGATTGCGCAAAAGATGCTTGTGGCATGAGAAGAGTGGGAGGTGGGTTGATTAGAAAGGGTAGTGAGTGGTGGGATGAAGAAGTAAGAGTATTAGTGAAAGAGAAGAGAGAGGCATTTGGACGATTTTTGCAGGGAAAAAATGAAATTGAGTGGGAGATGTATAAAAGAAAGAGACAGGAGGTCAAGAGAAAGGTGCAAGAGGTGAAAAAAAGGGCAAATGAGAGTTAGGGTGAGAGAGTATCATTAAATTTTAGGGAGAATAAAAAGATGTTCTAGAAGGAGGTAAATAAAGTGCGTAAGACAAGGGAGGAAATGGGAACTTCAGTGAAGGGCGCAAATGGGGAGGTGATAACAAGTAGTGGTAATGTGAGAAGGAGATGGAGTGAGTATTTTGAAGGTTTGTTGAATGTGTTTGATGATAGAGTGGCAGATAAAGGGTGTTTTGGTCGAGGTGGTGTGCAAAGTGAGAGGGTTAGGGAAAATGATTTGGTAAACAGAGAAGAGGTAGTAAAAGCTTTGCGGAAGATGAAAGCCGGCAAGGCAGCAGGTTTGGATGGTATTGCAGTGGAATTTATTAAAAAAGGGGGTGACTGTATTGTTGACTGGTTGGTAAGGTTATTTAATGTATGTATGACTCATGGTGAGGTGCCTGAGGATTGGCGGAATGCATGCATAGTGCCATTGTACAAAGGCAAAGGGGATAAGAGTGAGTGCTCAAATTACAGAGGTATAAGTTTGTTGAGTATTCCTGGTAAATTATATGGGAGGATATTGATTGAGAGGGTGAAGGCATGTACAGAGCATCAGATTGGGGAAGAGCATTGTGGTTTCAGAAGTGGTAGAGGATGTGTGGATCAGGTGTTTGCTTTGAAGAATGTATGTGAAAAATACTTAGAAAAGCAAATGGATTTGTATGTAGCATTTATGGATCTGGAGAAGGCATATGATAGAGTTGATAGAGATGCTCTGTGGAAGGTATTAAGAATATATGGTGTGGGAGGCAAGTTGTTAGATGCAGTGAAAAGTTTTTATCGAGGATGTAAGGCATGTGTACGTGTAGGAAGAGAGGAAAGTGATTGGTTCTCAGTGAATGTAGGTTTGCGGCAGGGGTGTGTGATGTCTCCATGGTTGTTTAATTTGTTTATGGATAGGGTTGTTAGGGAGGTGAATGCAAGAGTTTTGGAAAGAGGGGCAAGTATGAAGTCTGTTGGGGATGAGAGAGCTTGGGAAGTGAGTCAGTTGTTGTTCGCTGATGATGCAGCGCTGGTGGCTGATTCATGTGAGAAACTGCAGAAGCTGGTGACTGAGTTTGGTAAAGTGTGTGAAAGAAGAAAGTTAAGAGTAAATGTGAATAAGAGCAAGGTTATTAGGCAGAGTAGGGTTGAGGGTCAAGTCAATTGGGAGGTGAGTTTGAATGGAGAAAAACTGGAGGAAGTGAAGTGTTTTAGATATCTTGGAGTGGATCTGGCAGCGGATGGAACCATGGAAGCAGAAATGGATCATAGGGTGGGGGAGGGGGCGAAAATTCTGGAAGCCTTGAAGAATGTGTGGAAGTCGAGAACATTATCTCGGAAAGCAAAAATGGGTATGTTTGAAGGAATAGTGGTTCCAACAATGTTGTATGGTTGCGAGGCGTGGGCTATGGATAGAGTTGTGCTCAGGAGGATGGATGTGCTGGAAATGAGATGTTTGAGGACAATGTGTGGTGTGAGGTGGTTTGATCGAGTAAGTAACGTAAGGGTAAGAGAGATGTGTGGAAATAAAAAGAGCGTGGTTGAGAGAGCAGAAGAGGGTGTTTTGAAATGGTTTGGGCACATGGAGAGAATGAGTGAGGAAAGATTGTCCAAAAGAATACATGTGTCGGAGGTGGAGGGAACGAGGAGAAGAGGGAGACCAAATTGGAGGTGGAAAGATGGAGTGAAAAAGATTTTGTGTGATCGGGGCCTGAACATGCAGGAGGATGAAAGGAGGGCAAGGAATAGAGTGAATTGGAGCGATGTGGTATACCCGGGTTGACGTGCTGTCAGTGGATTGAATCAAGGCATGTGAAGCGTCTGGGGTAAACCATGGAAAGCTGTGTAGGTAGGTATATTTGCGTGTGTGGACGTATGTATATACATGTGTATGGGGGTGGGTTGGGCCATTTCTTTAGTCTGTTTCCTTGCGCTACCTCGCAAACGCGCGAGACATCGACAAAAGCAAAAAAAAAAAAAAAATATATATATATATATATATATATATATATATATATATATATATATATATATATATATATATATATATATATATATAAATGATTTGGTAAACAGAAAAGAGGTAGTAAAAGCTTTGCGGAAGATGAAAGCCGGCAAGGCAGCAGGTTTGGAAGGTATTGCAGTGGAATATATCAAAAAAGGGGGTGACTATATTGTTGACTGGTTGGTAAGGTTATTTAATGTATGTATGATTCATGGTGAGGTGCCTGAGGATTGGCGAAATGCTTGAATAGTGCCATTGTACAAAGGCAAAGGGGATAAGAGTGAGTGCTCAAATTACAGAGGTATAAGTTTGTTGAGTATTCCTGGTAAATTATATGGGAGGGTATTTATTGAGAGGGTGAAGGCATGTACAGAGCATCAGATTGGGGAAGAGCAGTGTGGTATCAGAAGTGGTAGAGGATGTGTGGATCAGGTGTGCTTTGAAGAATGTATGTGAGAAATACTTAGAAAAGCAAATGGATTTGTATGTAGCATTTATGGATCTGGAGAAGGCATATGATAGAGTTGATAGAGATGCTCTGTGGAATGTTTTAAGAATATATGGTGTGGGATGCAAGTTGTTAGAAGCAGTGAAAAGTTTTTATCGAGGATGTAATGCATGTGCACGTGTAGGAAGAGAGGAAACTGATTGGTTCTCAGTGAATGTACGTTTGCGGCAGGGATGTGTGATGTCTCCATGGTTGTTTAATTTGTTTATGGATGGGGTTGCTAGGGAGGTGAATGGAAGAGTTTTGGAAAGAGGGGCAAGTATGCAGTCTGTTGTGGATGAGAGAGCTTGGGAGGTGAGTCAGTTGTTGTTCGCTGATGATACAGCGCTGGTGGCTGATTCATGTGAGAAACTGCAGAAGCTGGTTAATGAGTTTGGTAAAGTGTGTGAAAGAAGAAAGTTAAAAGTAAACGTGAATAAGAGCAAGGTTATTAGGTATAGTAGGGTTGAGGGTCAAGTGAATTGGGAGGTAAGTTTGAATGGAGAAAAACTGGAGGAAGTAAAGTGTTTTAGATATCTGGGAGTGGATATGGTAGCGGATGGAACCATATAATCGGAAGTGAATCATAGGGTGGGGGAGGGGGCGAAAATTCTGGGAGCCTTGAATAATGTTTGGAAGCCGAGGACATTATCTCGGAAAGCAAAAATGGGTATGTTTGAATTAATAGTGGTTCCAGCAATGTTGTATGGTTGCGAGGAGTGGGCTATGGATAGAGTTGTGCGCAGGAGTGTGGATGTGCTGGAAATGAGATGTTTGAGGAAAATATGTGGTGTGAGGTTGTTTGATCGAGTAAGTAATGTAAGAGTAAGAGAGATGTGTGGAAATAAATAGAGCGTGATTGAGAGAGCAGAAGAGGGTGTTTTGAAATGGTCTAGGCGCATAGAGAGAATGAGTGAGGAAAGATTGACCAAGAGGATATATGTTTCGGTGGTGGAGGGAACGAGGAGAAGTGGGAGACCAAATTGGAGGTGGAAAGATGAAGTGAAAAAGATTTTGAGTGATCGGGGCCTGAACATGCAGGAGGGTGAAAGGCGGGCAAGGAATAGAATGAATTGGATCGATGTGGTATACTGGGGTTGACGTACTGTCAATTGATTGAACCATGGCATGTGAAGCGTCTGGGGTAAACCATGGAAAGTTGTGTGGGGCCACTACCTTGCTAATGCGGGAAATGGCGAATAGTTTGAAAGAAAGAAAAGAGTATATATATATATATATATATATATATATATATATATATATATATATATATATATATATATATATATATATATATATATATATATATATATATATATATATATATATATATATATATATTCTTTTTTTTTTTTTTTTTTTTTTTCATACTATTCGCTATTTCCCGCGATAGCGAGGTAGCGTTAAGAACAGAGGACTGGGCCTTTGAGGGAATATCCTCACCTGGACCTCTCCTCTGTTCCTTCTTTTGGAAAAAAAAAAAGACAAAAAAAAACGAGAGGGGAGGATTTCCAGCCCCCCGCTCCCTTCCCTTTTAGTCGCCTTCTACGACACGCAGGGAATACGTGGGAAGTATTCTTTCTCCCCTATATATATATATATATATATATATATGAATCAGCCACCAGCACTGTATCATCAGCGAACAATAATTGACTCACTTTCCAAGCTCTCTCATCCACAACAGACTTCATACTTGCCCCTCTTTCCAAAACTCTTGCATTCACCTCCCTAACAACCCCATCCATAGACAAATTAAACAACCATGGAGACATCACACACCCCTGCCGCAAACCTACATTCACTGAGAACCAATCACTTTCCTCTCTTCCTACACGTACACATGCCTTACATCCTCGATAAAAACTTTTCACTGCTTCTAACAACTTGCCTCCCACACCATATATTCTTAATACCTTCCACAGAGCATCTCTATCAACTCTAACATATGCCTTTTCCAGATCCATAAATGCTACATATAAATCCATACATATATTCATATATGTATACATATCAATCCTTGCTTTCTTCATCCATTCCAATCGCCATCCCACCGCACATGAGATGGCACCCCAGTCCCCCCGCGAGCGAGGGAAGTAGCCCTAGAAAAACATAACAAATCCCTCATTCTGTATGCCGCATCGTTAAAATTCACTCTATCCTCACACGCCTTTCACCCCCCCCCCACCCTCCCCAAGAATGTTCTGGTCCCTATCGCTCAAATTCTTTTTCACTCCATCCTTCCACCTCCAATTGGTCTTCAACT
>NC_092241.1:12718320-12755564 GCF_036320965.1 Panulirus ornatus
GGAATTGTGACCCAGCTGACCACAGTGACCGTTGGAGTTGTGACCCAGCTGACCACAGTGACCGATGGAGTTGTGACCAGCTGACCACAGTGACCGTTGGAGTTGTGACCCAGCTGACCACAGTGACCGATGGAGTTGTGACCCAGCTGACCACAGTGACCGTTGGAGTTGTGACCCAGCTGACCACAGTGACCGTTGGAGTTGTGACCCAGCTGACCACAGTGACCGATGGAGTTGCGACCCAGCTGCCCATGGTGACCGTTGGCAGTTGTGACCAAGCTGACCACAGTAACCGTTGGAGTTGTGACCCAGCTGACCACAGTGACCGTTGGAGTTGTGACCCAGCTGACCACAGTGACCGATGGCATTGTGACCCAGCTGACCACATTACCAATGGAGTTGTGACACAGTTGACTACAGTGACCGATGGAGTTGTGACCCAGCTGGCCACAGTGACCGTTGGAGTTGTGACCTAGCTGACTACAGTGACCGTTGGAGTTGTGACCCAGCTGACCACAGTGACCGTTGGAGTTGTGACCCAGCTGACTACAGTGACCGTTGGAATTGTGACCCAGCTGACCACAGTGACCGTTGGAGTTGTGACCCAGCTGACCACAGTGACCGTTGGAGTTGTGACCCAGCTGACCACAGTGACCGTTGGAGTTGTGACCAAGCTGACCACAGTGACCGTTGGAGTTGTGACCCAGCTCACCACGGTGACCGTTGGATTTGTGTCCCAGCTGACCACAGTGACCGTTGGAGTTTTGACCCAGGCTGACCACAGTGACCGTTGGAGTTGTGACCCAGCTGACCACATTACCAATGGAGTTGTGACCAAGCTGACCGCAGTTACCAATGGAGTTGTGGCCCAGCACCATACCACCAAGACTAAAATCCACTGACCGACTTCCTTCACCACAACCACTTTGACCTAACCAGTGGTGTACTAGCGCAGGAATTCTCCTATACCAATTACTGTCTGTCTTAAGCAGTCCATGAGCAAGTGCACCGCTAAGTGCACAGCTAAGCTAGCATATAGCTTAGTTTACCCATGGTTATTTGTATGTCATCTATTATATTACTGTAACGCAACCAACATGGACATAATCATCACTTAATGTTCCCCGTAGAATACATAATATTAGTCACCATAATATTACTGCAGTTCAACAAGTATGCAACTTTACATCCTTTAATATTGACCGTTAGATACATACTGTATATCCGTACAATGCAACCAGTATATAACTCTACACAACGTATTGTTCAACGAATCACCACTCAGTATGATATGTATAAAACATAAAATTTGTCCCTTAAGACTTCCTGCACTATGTAGATGGACTTCACTGAGCTCCATATCTAAAGCGTAATGTGTTCAGCCCTGCGTGGATCTTACGCTCTGTGATTAATTAACTAGTGACTATAAACGCCCACTTATGTAATTCCCCTAATGTATATTTCATGCCGAATGGCTGCCTGAATTCAATAAACCGTTTTTCATTTACCTCTTTATTCATTGATTTATTCATTTATTCATTTATTTACTTATTCATACATTCCAACCTAGGCCAGGTGCCCATTAATGGATCAGCCCGGAGGGATTGATGAACACCTGTGTTGGATGTGGATGTGTGTGTGTGTGTGTGGGGATGAGGGGTAGTTATAATCCAGAGCATGGAATTGTCGGATGATCCTGACTTGCTAAAAAGGCAATCTGGTTTTAAGCCCATTAATCCCAGCCATTCTGTACAAGCAGATAACTATCAATTCGTCATAATTTCTTCACAATTATTTCTAAGAAATACCGGAATACTTCGAGAACTTTTCAGGCGTTTTTCTGAGATCCGAACCCGGTTCGTTCAGATGAAATCCATTGCAGGTAATACATGTCTTTTCTATTCTCCGATGAAGTCGGTGAGAGAGAGAGAGAGAGAGAGAGAGAGAGAGAGAGAGAGAGAGAGAGAGAGAGAGAGAGAGAGAGAGAGAGAGAGAGAGAGAGAGAGAGAGAGAGAGAGAGAGAGAGAGAGAGTTCTCTATTTTCTTATCAGTGTTTAATACAATATCTCTGTCCTTGAGGGTGTGGGGAGATCTGTTCTCACTTTACGTGGCGGCCCAAGACTTCAACACTTGCCTCCTGACGCTGCTCATGGACACAGTCCTCAGTCCTCGGCTTGGGCGTGTCTGAGTCAGGAGGGAGATATTCTCCTGACATGCTGCAGCAGAGGTTATTTGTGATCATCTTTGCTATGGTCCGGTAGTTTTTGAATCTGTCGTACGTGTTACATATTTCATAGATGAAAATCGTCTAAGATTTCGAACTCGGTCTCTATATGGAAATAGCCACCCACTGTTTCAGGTTATTATCTGGATGTTGACAGCTGATGTAAGTGGGTTGTCTGAGGACCTCGAAAACTCGTGAGTGTCGGTAATGAAGACATGATATGAAGACTTAGACATAGAGGCTTATAAGATTTACAATTTGAGCGTTGTGTCTATTTATCTTCTTTTTCTGAAGAAATCGTTCCCTCTGGTGTAGAAATCACTGCCTTTCAGGTATAGAATATACACTTGCTGATGTTGATTGGTGCTTTCTAAGTCTTACTTGAGAACACGTAACGAGTTATATACCATTCACATCTTGTCTGTTGAACACTTGGAATAGTAAGTATTACGCACCCCCCACTCTCCCGCAACTGGTCTAAAAAGTATTGAACCCAAAAGTGCGTGACGTAACAAGTACTGTGTAATTCCAACAAATGTCCCTCTTGTCTGAGTGTAGCGGCCCTTCTGATGCGAAGGAGAACACCTGAAGTACTCACCATCCTGAAGTATACCTAGACTTGGTATCTCCTTACTGGGTGCGTTATGGCCATCGTTATAGTATGCAGGCGGTGGTGCGCTTCATTATTGACACTAGGATCATGCTGGTACTGTAATTGGATGTTGTAGCTCCTGCTGTGCTGTAGCAGATTACTGTAGTTTTTGTTATATTTTAGGTAGTTCCTGTAGCTGCCATTGTATTGTAGCAGGTCATTGTAATTGTAGTTGGTTAAAGGAGTTTATTTGGTGATGTAGCAGGCTACTACAATTGATGTTGTGTTGTAGACGTTTACTGTTGTTCCTGTTCTTTTTGTTGATGATAAATGTATTTTCTCTGTTACAGCTGATCATTGTAGCATTTGTGGTTGTGAAACAGTTTATTAGGTTTTACGGATGAAGCGTTATGATATTAATAATAATAATGATAGCAAAAATGATAATAATAACATTAATGATAATTAGCCCACGCCTCGCAGCCATACAACATTGTTGGAAACACTATTCCTTCAAACATACCCATTTTTGCTTTTCGAAATAATGTTCTCGACTTCCAAACATTCTTCAAGGCTCCCAGGAGTTTCGCCCCCTCACCCACCCTATGATTCACTTCCGCTTCCATGGTTCCATCCGCTGCCAGATCCACTCCCAGATATGTAAAACACTTTACTTCCTCCAGTTTTTCTCCATTCAAACTTACCTCCCAATTGACTTGACCCTCAACCCTACTGTACCTAATAACCTTGCTCTTATTCACATTTACTTTTAACTTTCTTCTTTCACACACTTTACCGAACTCAGTCACCAGCTTCTGCAGTTTCTCACATGAATCAGCCACCAGTGCTGTATTATCAGCGAACAACAACTGACTCACTTCCCAAGCTCTGTCATCCCCAACTGACTGCATACCTGCCCCTCTTTCCAAAACTCTTGCATTCATCTCCCTAACAACCCCATCCATAAACAAATTAAACAACCATGGAGATATCGCACACCCCTGACGCAAACCTACATTCACTGAGAACCAATCACTTTCTTCTCTTCCTACACGTACACACAGACACACACACACACACATATATATATATATATATATATATATATATATATATATATATATATATATATATATATATATATATATATATATATATATATATATATATATATATATATATATATATATTATTATATTTTATTATACTTTGTCGCTGTCTCCCGCGTTTGCGAGGTAGCGCAAGGAAACAGACGAAAGAAATGGCCCAACCCCCCCCCATACACATGTATATACATACGTCCACACACGCAAATATACATACCTACACAGCTTTCCATGGTTTACCCCAGACGCTTCACATGCCTTGCTTCAATCCACTGACAGCACGTCAACCCCGGTATACCACATCGCTCCAATTCACTCTATTCCTTGCCCTCCTTTCACCCTCCTGCATGTTCAGGCCCCGATCACACAAAATCTTTTTCACTCCATCTTTCCACCTCCAATTTGGTCTCCCTCTTCTCCTTCGTTCCCTCCACCTCCGACACATATATCCTCTTGGTCAATCTTCCTCACTCATCCTCTCCATGTGCCCAAACCACTTCAAAACACCCTATTCTGCTCTCTCAACCACGCTCTTTTTATTTCCACACATCTCTCTTACCCTTACGTTACTCACTCGATCAAACCACCTCACACCACACATTGTCCTCAAACATCTCATTTCCAGCACATCCATCCTCCTGCGCACAACTCTATCCATAGCCCACGCCTCGCAACCATACAACATTGTTGGAACCACTATTCCTTCAAACATACCCATTTTTGCTTTCCGAGATAATGTTCTCGACTTCCACACATTCTTCAAGGCCCCAAGAATTTTCGCCCCCTCCCCCACCCTATGATCCACTTCCGCTTCCATGGTTCCATCCGCTGCCAGATCCACTCCCAGATATCTAAAACACTTCACTTCCTCCAGTTTTTCTCCATTCAAACTCACCTCCCAATTGACTTGACCCTCAACCCTACTGTACCTAATAACCTTGCTCTTATTCACATTTACTCTTAACTTTCTTCTTCCACACACTTTACCAAACGCAGTCACCAGCTTCTGCAGTTTCACACATGAATCAGCCACCAGCGCTGTGTCATCAGCGAACAACAACTGACTCACTTCCCAAGCTCTCTCATCCCCAACAGACTTCATACTTGCCCCTCTTTCCAAAACTCTTGCATTTACCTCCCTAACAACCCCATCCATAAACAAATTAAACATCCATGGAGACATCACACACCCCTGTCGCAAACCTACATTCACTGAGAACCAATCACTTTCCTCTCTTCCTACACGTACACATGCCTTACATCCTCGATAAAAACTTTTCACTGCTTCTAACAACTTTCCTCCCACACCATATATTCTTAATACCTTCCACAGAGCATCTCTATCAACTCTATCATATGCCTTCTCCAGATCCATAAATGCTACATACAAATCCATTTGCTTTTCTAAGTATTTCTCACATACATTCTTCAAAGCAAACACCTGATCCACACATCCTCTACCACTTCTGAAACCACACTGCTCTTCCCCAATCTGATGCTCTGTACATGCCTTCACCCTCTCAATCAATACCCTCCCATATAATTTACCAGGAATACTCAGCATACTTATACCTCTGTAATTTGAGCACTCACTCTTATCCCCTTTGCCTTTGTACAATGGCACTATGCACGCATTCCGCCAATCCTCAGGCACCTCACCATGAGTCATACATACATACATATATATATATATATATATATATATATATATATATATATATATATATATATATATATATATATATATATATATATATATATATATATATATATATATATATATATATATATATATATATATAAATATATATATATATTTATATATATATATATATATATATATATATATATATATATATATATATATATATATATATATATATATATATATATATATATATATATATATATATATATATATATATATACATATTTATATATATATATATATATATATATATATATATATATATATATATATATATATATATATATATATATATATATATATATATATTTTCTTTTTTTTTTTTTTTTTGCTTTGCTTTGTCGCTGTCTCCCGTGTTTGCGAGGTAGCGCAAGGAAACAGACGAAAGAAATGGCCCAACCCACGACCTTACACATGCCTTGATTCAATCCACTGACAGCACGTCAACCCCGGTAAACCACATCGCTCCAATTCACTCTATTCCTTGCCCTCCTTTCAACCTCCTGCATGTTCAGGCCCCGATCACACAAAATCTTTTTCACTACATCTTTCCACCTCCAATTTGGTCTCCCTCTTCTCCTCGTTCCCTCCACCTCCGACACATATATCCTCTTGGTCAATCTTTCCTCACTCATTCTCTCCATGTGCCCAAACCACTTCAAAACACCCTCTTCTGCTCTCTCAACCACGCTCTTTTTATTTCCACACATCTCTCTTACCCTTACGTTACTCACTCGATCAAACCACCTCACACCACACATTGTCCTCAAACATCTCATTTCCAGCACATCCATCCTCCTGCGCACAACTCTATCCATAGCCCACGCCTCGCAACCATACAACATTGTTGGAACCACTTTTCCTTCAAACATACCCATTTTTGCTTTCCGAGATAATGTTCTCGACTTCCACATATTCTTCAAGGCCCCCAGAATTTTCGCCCCCTCCCCCACCCTATGATCCACTTCCGCTTCCATGTTTCCATCCGCTGCCAGATCCACTCCCAGATATCTAAAACACTTCACTTCCTCCAGTTTTTCTCCATTCAAACTCACCTCCCAATTGACTTGACCCTCAACCCTACTCTACCTAATAACCTTGCTCTCATTCACATTTACTCTTAACTTTCTTCTTCCACACACTTTACCAAACTCAGTCACCAGCTTCTGCAGTTTCTCACATGAATCAGCCACCAGCGCTGTATCATCAGCGAACAACAACTGATTCACTTCCCAAGCTCTCTCATCCCCAAATGACTTCATACTTGCCCCTCTTTCCAAAACTCTTGCATTTACCTCCCTAACAATCCCATCCATAAACAAATTAAACAACCATGGAGACATCACACACCCCTGCCGCAAACCTACATTCAATGAGAACCAATCACTTTCCTCTCTTCCTACACGTACACATGCCTTACATCCTCGATAAAAACTTTTCACTGCTTCTAACAACTTTCCTCCCACACCATATATTCTTAATACCCTCCACAGAGCATCTCTATCAACTCTATCATATGCCTTCTCCAGATCCATAAATGCTACATACAAATCCATTTGCTTTTCTAAGTATTTCTCACATACATTCTTCAAAGCAAACACCTGATCCACACATCCTCTACCACTTCTGAAACCACACTGCTCTTCCCCAATCTGATGCTCTGTACATGCCTTCACCCTCTCAATCAATACCCTCCCATATAATTTACCAGGAATACTCAACAAACTTATACCTCTGTAATTTGAGCACTCACTCTTATCCCCTTTGCCTTTGTACAATGGCACTATGCACGCATTCCGCCAATCCTCAGGCACCTCACCATGAGTCATACATACATTAAATAACCTTACCAACCAGTCAACAATACAGTCACCCCCTTTTTTAATAAATTCCACTGCAATACACCATCCAAACCTGCTGCCTTGCCGGCTTTCATCTTCCGCAAAGCTTTCACTACCTCTTCTCTGTTTACCAAATCATTTTCCCTAACCCTCTCACTTTGCACACCACCTCGACCAAGACACCCTATATCTGCCACTCTATCATCAAACACATTCAACAAACATTCAAAATACTCACTCCATCTCCTTCTCACATCACCACTACTTGTTATCACCTCCCCATTTCCGCCCTTCACTGAAGTTCCCATTTGCTCCCTTGTCTTACGAACTTTATTTACCTCCTTCCAGAACATCTTTTTATTCTCCCTAAAATTTAATGATACTCTCTCACCTCAACTCTCATTTGCCCTTTTTTTCACCTCTTGCACCTTTCTCTTGACCTCCTGTCTCTTTCTTTTATACATCTCCCACTCAATTTCATTTTTTCCCTGCAAAAATCGTCCAAATGCCTCTCTCTTCTCTTTCACTAATACTCTTACTTCTTCATCCCACCACTCACTACCCTTTCTAATCAACCCGCCTCCCACTCTTCTCATGCCACAAGCATCTTTTGCGCAATCCATCACTGATTCTCTAAATACATCCCATTCCTCTCCCACTCCCCTTACTTCCATTGTTCTCACCTTTTTCCATTCTGTACTCAGTCTCTCCTGGTACTTCCTCACACAGGTCTCCTTCCCAAGCTCACTTACTCTCACCACCCTCTTCACCCAAACATTCACTCTTTTTTTCTGAAAACCCATACAAGTCTTCACCTTAGCCTCCACAAGATAATGATCAGACATCCCTCCAGTTGCACCTCTCAGCACATTAACATCCAAAAGTCTCTCTTTCGCGCGCCTGTCAATTAACACGTAATCCAATAACGCTCTCTGGCCATCTCTCCTACTTACATAAGTATACTTATGTATATCTCGCTTTTTAAACCAGGTATTCCCAATCATCAGTCCTTTTTCAGCACATAAATCTACAAGCTCTTCACCATTTCCATTTACAACACTGAACACCCCATGTATACCAATTATTCCCTCAACTGTCACATTACTCACCTTTGCATTCAAATCCCCCATCACTATAACCCGGTCTCGTGCATCAAAGCCACTAACACACTCATTCAGCTGCTCCCAAAACACTTGCCTCTCTTGATCTTTCTTCTCATGCCCAGGTGCATATGCACCAATAATCACCCACCGCTCTCCATCAACTTTCAGTTTTACCCATATTAATCGAGAATTTACTTTCTTACACTCTATCACATACTCCCACAACTCCTGTTTCAGGAGTACTGCTACTCCTTCCCTTGCTCTTGTCCTCTCACTTACCCCTGACTTTACTCCCCAGACATTCCCAAACCACTCTTCCCCTTTACCCTTGAGCTTCGTTTCACTCAGAGCCAAAACATCCAGGTTCCTTTCCTCAAACATACTACCTATCTCTCCTTTTTTCACATCTTGGTTACATCCACACACATTTAGGCACCCCACTCTGAGCCTTCGAGGAGGATGAGCACTCCCCGCGTGACTCCTTCTTCTGTTTCCCATTTTAGAAAGTTAATACAAGGAGGGGAGGATTTCTGGCCCCCCGCTCCCGTCCCCTCTAGTCGCTTTCTACGACACGCGAGGAATACGTGGGAAGTATTCTTTCACCCCTATCCCCAGGGATAATATACATATATATATACATATACACATACACACACATACACATACACACGAACATATACACACACACACACACACATACATATATATACATATGAAAAAATGTAAGAAACAATTTAGAAAACTGAAACTTCTAGCTTGAAATGAATGAAAAAAAATGAATGTCACATAATGGCTCAACCTCTGGCTATGGAAAAAAGGAAATATATAATTTATTTACACAAACGTCAATAGCAGTTCTCATCAATCTAACCACTGTATCAATAAGCTTCAGTGTCTAAGCTACATTTTTCTCCAGTTTCACTATTTTCCTTCACATTTTCAATTGTGTCTTAAGGTTCTACTTCAAGAGTGATTGCTTTTTCCAGTAAGGGTCTTCACATCTTGGTTACATCCACACACATTTAGGCATCCCACTCTGAGCCTTCGAGGAGGATGCTTCTATTATCAACTAAGTTCTGTTCTTACTTTGGAGTTCAATGTTTATGTATATTTATGTATATTAGTTTGGTAAAGTGTGTGAAAGAAGAAAGTTAAGAGCAAATGTGAATAAGACCAAGGTTATTAGGTACAGTAGGGTTGAGGGACAAGTCAATTGGGAGGTAAGTTTGAATGGAGAAAAACTGGAGGAAGTAAAGTGTTTTAGATATCTGGGAGTTGATCTGGTAGCGGATGGAACCATGGAAGTGGAAGTGAATCATAGGGTGGGGAAGGGGGTGAAAATCCTGGGAGCCTTGAAGAATGTGTGGAAGTCGAGAACATTATCTCGGAAAGCAAAAATGGGTATGTTTGAAGGAATAGTGGTTCCAGCAATGTTGTATGGTTGCGAGGCGTGGGCTATGGCTAGAGTTGTGCTCAGGAGTGTGGCTGTTCTGAAAATGAGATGTTTGAGGACAATGTGTGGTGTGAGGTGGTTTGATCGAGTAAGTAATGTAAGGGTAAGAGAGATGTGTGGAAATAAAAACAGCGTGGTTGAGAGAGTAGAAGAGGGTATTTTGAAAAGGTTTGGGCACATGGAGAGAATGAGTGAGGAAAGATTGACCAAGAGGATGTATGTGTCGAAGGTGCAGGAAACGAGGAGAAGTGGGAGACCAAATTGGAGGTGGAAAGATGGAGTGAAAAAGATTTTGTGTGATCGGGGCCTGAACATGAAGGAGGGTGAAAGGAGGGCAAGGAATAGAGTGAATTGAATCGATGTGGTATACCGGGGTTGACGTGATGTCATTGGATTGAATCAGGGCATGTGAAGCGTCTGGGGTAAACCATGGAAAGTTGTGTGGGGCCTGGATGTAGAAAGGGAGCTGTGGTTTCGGGCATTATTGCATGGCAGCTAGAGACTGAGTGTGAACGAATGGGGCGTTTGTAGTCTTTTCCTAGTGCTACCTCGCACACATGAGGGGGGAGGGGGATGGTATTACATGTGTGGCGAGGTGGCAAAGGGAATGAATAAGGGCAGACAGTGTGAATTGTGTGCATGGGTATATATGTATGTGCCTGTGTGTGTATATATATGTGTACATTGATATGTATACAATATACATTGGTATGTATATTGCGTGTGTGGACGTGTATGTATATACATTATGTATGGGGGTAGGTTGGGCCATTTCATACGTCTGTTTCCTTGCGCTACCTCGCAAACGCGGGAGACAGCGACAAAGGAAAAAAAAAAAAAAAAGATATATATATATATATATATATATATATATATATATATATATATATATATATATATATATATATCTTCTGTTTCCTTGCGCTACCTCGCAAACGCGGGAGACAGCGGCAAAAAAAAAATATATATATATTGCTTTTTTTTTTATTTTTTTGCTTTGTCGCTGTCTCCCGCATTTGCGAGGTAGCGCAAGGAAACAGACAAAAGAAAATGGCCCAACCCACCCCCATACACATGTATATACACACGTCCACACACACAAATATACATACCTACACAGCTTTCCATGGTTTACCCCAGACGCTTCACATGCCCTGATTCAATCCACTGACAGCACGTCAACACCGGTATACCACATCGATCCAATTCACTCTATTCCTTGCCCTCCTTTCACCCTCCTGCATATTCAGGCCCCGATCACAAAAAATCTTTCTCACTCCATCTTTCCACCTCCAATTTGGTCTCCCTCTTCTCCTCGTTCCCTCCACCTCCGACACATATATCCTCTTGGTCAATCTTTCCTCACTCATTCTCTCCATATGCTCAAACCATTTCAAAACACCCTCTTCTGCTCTCTCAACCAAGCTCTTTTTATTTCCACACATCTCTCTTACCCTTACATTACTTACTCGATCAAACCAGCTCACACCACACATTGTCCTCAAACATCTCATTTCCAGCTCATCCACCCTCCTGCGCACAACTCTATCCATAGCCCACGCCTTGCAACCATACAACATTGTTGGAAACACTATTCCCTCAAACATAGCCATTTTTGCTTTCCGAGATAATGTTCACGACTTCCACACATTCTTCAAGGCTCCCAGGATTTTCGCCCCCTCCCCCACCCTATGATCCACTTCAGCTTCCATGGTTCCATCCGCTGCCAGATCCACTCACAGATATCTAAAACACTTTACTTCCTCCAGTCTTTCTCCATTCAAACTTATCTCCCAATTGACTTGACCCTCAACCCTACTGTACCTAATAACCTTGCTCTTATTCACATTTACTCTTAACTTTCTTCTTTCGCACACTTTACGAAACTCAGTCACCAGCTTCTGCAGTTTCTCACATGAATCAGCCACCAGCGCTGTATCATCAGCGAACAACAACTGACTCACTTCCCAAGCTCTCTCATCCCCAACAGACTTCATACTTGCCCCTCTTTCCAAAACTCTTGCATTCACCTCCCTAACAACCCCATCCATAAACAAATTAAACAACCATGGATACATCACACACCCCTGCCGCAAACCTACATTCACTGAGAACCAATCACTTTCCTCTCTTCCTACACGTACACATGCCTTACATCCTCGATAAAAACTTTTCACTGCTTCTAACAACTTGCCTCCCACACCATATATTCTTAATACCTTCCACAGAGCATCTCTATCAACCCTATCATATGCCTTCTCCAGATCCATAAATGCTACATACAAATCCATTTGCTTTTCTAAGTATTTCTCACATACATTCTTCAAACCAAACACCTGATCCACACATCCTCTACCACTTCTGAAACCACACTGCTCTTCCCCAATCTGATGCTCTGTACATGCCTTCACCCTCTCAATCAATACCCTCCCATATAATTTACCAGGAATACTCAACAAACTCATACCTCTGTGATTTGAGCACTCACTCTTATCCCCTTTGCCTTTGTACAATGGCACTATGCACGCATTCCGCCAACCCTCATGCACCTCACCATGAGTCATAGATATATATATCCATCCGCTGCCAGATCCACTCCCAGATATCTAAAACACTTTACTTCCTCCAGTTTTTCTCCATTCAAACTTACCTCCCAATTGACTTGACCCGCAACCCTACTGTACCTAATAACCTTGCTCTTATTCATATTTACTCTTAACTTTCTTCTTTCGCACACTTTACCAAACTCAGTCACCAGTTTCTGCAGTTTCTCACATGAATCAGCCACCAGCGCTGTATCATCAGCGAACAACAACTGACTCACTTTCCAAGCTCTCTCATCCACAACAGACTTCATACTTGCCCCTCTTTCCAAAACTCTTGCATTCACCTCCCTAACAACCCCATCCATAAACAAATTAAACAACCATGGAGACATCACACACCCCTGCCGCAAACCTACATTCACTGAGAACCAATCACTTTCCTCTCTTCCTACACGTACACATGCCTTACATCCTCGATAAAAACTTTTCACTGCTTCTAAGAACTTGCCTCCCACACCATATATTCTTAATACCTTCTAAAGAACATCTCTATCAAGTCTATCATATGCCTTCTCCAGATCCATAAATGCTACATACAAATCCATTTGCGGAAGTGAATCATAGGGTGGGGGAGGGGGCGAAAATCCTGGGAGCCTTGAAGAATGTGTGGAAGTCGAGAACATTATCTCGGAAAGCAAAAATGGCTGTTTGAGGGAATAGTGGCTCCAACAATGTTGTATGGTTGCGAGGCGTGGGCTATGAATAGAGTTGTGCGCAGGAGGGTGGATGAGCTGGAAATGAGATGTTTGAGGACAATGTGTGGTGTGAGGTGGTTTGATCGAGTAAGTAATGTAAGAGTAAGAGATATGTGTGGAAATAAAAAGAGCGTGGTTGAGAGAGCAGAAGAGGGTGTTTTGAAATGGTTTGGACACATGGAGAGAATGAGTAGGGAAAGATTGACCTAGAGGATATATATGTCTTAGGTGGAGGGAACGAGGAGAAGTGGGAGACCAAATTGGAGGTGGAAAGATGGAGTGAAAAAGATTTTGAGTGATCGGGGATTGAACATGCAGGATGGTGAAAGGCGGGGAAGGAATAGAGTGAATTGGATCGATGTGGTATACCGGGGTTGACGTGCTGTCAGTGGATTGAATCAGGGCATGTGAAGCGTCTGGGGTAAACCATGGAAATTTGTGTGGTGCCTGGATGTGGAATGGGAGCTGTGTTTTCGGGCATTATTGCATGACAGCTAGAGACTGAGTGTGAACGAATAGGGCCTTTGTTGTCTTTTCCTAGCGCTACCTCGCACACATGAGGGGGGAGGGGGATGGTATTCCATGTGTGGCGAAGTGGCGATGGGAATGAATAAAGGCAGACATTGTGAATTGTGTGCATGGCTATATATGTATGTGTCTCTGTGTGTATATATATGTGTACATTAAGATGTATAGGTATGTATATTTGCGTGTGGGGATGTGTATGTATATACATGTGTATGGGGGTGGGTTGGGCCATTTCTTTCGTCTGTTTCCTTGCGCTACCTCGCAAACGCGGGAGACAGCGACAAAGCAAAAATGTATATAATAGAATATATATGTCTGTAAATATGCGTATGTGGGCAACTAAAAGGGACAGGAGCAGTTGGCCAGAAACCCCCGCCCCTCCTTGTATTTTAACTTTTCTAAAATGGGAAACAGAAGAAGGAGTCACGCGGGGAGTGCTCATCCTCCTTGAAGGCTCAGACTGGGTTGTCTAAATGTGTGTGGATGTAACCAAGATGAGAAAAAAAGAGAGATAGGTATTATGTTTGAGGAGAGGAACCTGGATGTTTTGGCTCTGAGTGAAACGAATCTCAAGGGTAAAAGAGAAGAGTGGTTTGGGAATGTCTTGGTAGTAGCACTACTCCTCAAACAGGAGTGGTGGGAATATGTGATACATTGTAAGAAAGTAAATTCTAGATTGATGTGGGTAAAACTGAAAGTTCATGGAGAGAGATAGGTGATTATTGGTGCATATGCACTGGGCATGAGAAGAAATGTCATGAGAGGCAAGTGTTTTGGGAGCAGCTGAATGAGTGTGTTAGTGTTTTTGATGCACAAGAACGGGTTATAGTGATGAGTGATTTAAATGCAAAGGTGAGTAATGTGGCAGTTGAGGGAATAATTGGTATACATGGGGTGTTCAGTGTTGTAAATAAAAATGGTAAAGAGCTTGTAGATTTATGTGCTGAAAAAGGACTGGTGATTGGGAATGCCTAGTTTAAAAAGCGAGATATACATAAGTATACGTATGTAAGTGGGAGAGATTGCCAGAGAGCGTTATTGGATTACGTGTTAATTGATAGGCGCGGGAAAGAGAGACTTTTGGATGTTAATGTGCTGAGAGGTGCAACTAGAGGGATTTTTGATCATTATCCTGTGGAGGCGAAGGTGAAGATTTGTAGGGGTTTTCAGAATAGAAGAGAGAATGTTGGGGTGAAGAGAGTGGTGAGAGTAAGTGAGCTTGGGAAGGAGACCTGTGTGAGGAGGTACCAGGAGAGACTAGATAGAGAAAGAAAAAAGGTGAGAACAAAGGAAGTAAGGGGAGTGGGGGAGGAATGGGATCATTTAGGGAAATAGTGATGGCTTGCGCAAAAAATTCTTGTGGCATGAGAAGCGTGGGAGGTGGGTTGATTAGAAATGGTAGTGAGTGGTAGGAGGAAGAAGTAAGATTATTGGTGAAAGAGAAGAGAGAGACATTTGGACGATTTTTGCAAGCAAAAATGCAAATGGGTAGGAGATGTATAAAAGAAAGAGGCAGGAGGTCAAGAGAAAGGTGCAAGAGGTGAAAAAGAGGGCAAATGAGAGTTGGGGTGAGAGAGTATCATAAATTTTATGGAAAATAAAAAGATGTTTTGGAAGGAGGTAAATAAAGTGCGTAAGATGAGGGAGCAAATGGGAACTTCAGTGAAGGGGGCTAATGGGGACGTGATAACAGGTAGTGGTGATGTGAAAGGGAGATGGAGTGAGTATTTTCAAGGTTTGCTGAATGTGTTTGATGTGCAAAGTGAGAGGGTTAGGGAAAATGATTTGGTAAACAGAGAAGAGGTAGTAAAAGCTTTGCGAAGATGAAAGCCGGCAAGGCAACAAATTTGGATAGTATTGCAGTGGAATTTATTAAAAAAGGGGGTGACTGTATTGTTGAGTGGTTGGTAAGGTTATTTAATGTATGTGTGGCTCATAGTGAGGTGCCTGAGGATTGGCGGAATGCGTGCATAGTGCCATTGTGCAAAGGCAAAGGGGATAAGAGTGAGTGCTCAAATTACAGAGGTATAAGTTTGTTGAGTATTCCTAGTAAATTATATGGGAGGGTATTGATTGAGAGGGTGAAGGCATGTACAGAGCATCAGATTGGGGAAGAGCAGTGTGGTTTCAGAAGTGGTAGAGGATGTGTGGATCACGGTGTTTGCTTTGAAGAATATATGTGAGAAATACTTAGGAAAGCAAATGGATTTTTATGTAGCATTTATGGTTCTAGAGAAGGCATATGATAGAGTTGATAGAGGTGCTCTGTGGAAGGTATTAAGAATATATGGTGTGGGAGGCAAGTTCTTAGAGTCAGTGAAAAGTTTTTATCGAGGATGTAAGGCATGTGTACATGTAGGAAGAAAGTAAAGTTATTGGTTCTCAGTGAATGTAGGTTTGCGGCAGGGGTGTGTGATGTCTCCTTGGTTGTTCAATTTGCTTATGGATGGGGTTGTTAGGGAGGTGAATGCAAGAGTTTTGGAAAGAGGGGCAAGTATGCAGTCTGTTGTGGATGAGAAAGCTTAGGAAGTGAGTCAGTTTTGTTCGCTGATGATACAGCGCTGGTGGCTGATTCATGTGAGAAACTGCAAAAGCTAGTGACTGAGTTTGGTAAAGTGTGTGAAAGAAGAAAGTTGAGAGAAAATGTGAATAAGAGCAAGGTTACTAGGTACAGTAGGGTTTAGGGTCAAGTGAACTGTGAGGTAAGTTTGAATGGAGAAAAATTGGAGGAAGTGAAGTGTTTTAGATATCTGGGAGTGGATCTGGCAGCGGATGGAACCATGGAAGCGGAAGTGAGTCATAGGGTAGGGGGAGAGGCGAGAATCCTGGGAGCCTTGAAGAAAGTTTGGAAGTCGAGAACATTATCTCGGAAAGCAAAAATGGGTATGTTTGAAGGAATAGTGCTTCCAACAATTTTGTATGGTTGCGAGACGTGGGCTATGGATAGAGTTGTGCGCCGGACGGTGGATGTGCTGGAAATGAGATGTTTGGGGACAATATGTGTTGTGAGGTGGTTTGATCGAGTAAGTAATGTAAAGGTAAGAGAGATGTGTGATAATAAAATGAGTGTGGTTGAGAGAGTAGAAGAGGGTGTTTTGAAATGGTTTGGTCAAATGGAGAGAATGAATGAGGAAAGATTAACCAAGAAGATATATGTGTCAGAGGTGGAGGGATCGAGGAGAAGTGGGAGACCAAATTGGAGGTGGAAGGTTGGAGTGAAAAAGATTTTGAATGATCGAAGCCTGAACATGAAGGAGGGTGAAAGGCGTTCAGGGAATAGAGTGAATTGGAACTATGTGGTATATCGAGGTCGACGTGCTGTCAATGGATTAAACCAGGGCATGTAAAGCGTCTGGGGTAAACCATGGAAAGTTGTGTGGGGCCTTGATGTGGAAAGGGAGCTGTGGTTTCGGTGCATCATTACATGACAGCTAGAGACTGAGTGTGAACGAATGTGGCCTTTGCTGTATTTTCTTAGCGCTACCTCGCACACATGAGGGGGGAGGGGATTGTTATTCCATGTGCGGCGAGGTGGCGATTGGAATAAATAAAGGCAGACAGTATGAATGTTGTACATATATATATATATATATATATATATATATATATATATATATATATATATATATATATATATATATATATATATGTATATGTTTTTTTTTTTTTTTTTTGCTTTGTCGCTGTCTTCCGCGTTTGCGAGATAGCGCAAGGAAACAGACGAAAGAAATGGCCCAACCCACACCCATACACATGTATATACATACGTCCACACACGCAAATATACATACCTACACAGCTTTCCATGGTTTACCCCAGACGCTTCACATGCCTTGATTCAATCCACTGACAGCACGTCAACCCCGGTATACCACATCGCTCCAATTCACTCTATTCCTTGCCCTCCTTTCACCCTCCTGCATGTTCAGGCCCCGATCACACAAAATCTTTTTCACTCCATCTTTCCACCTCCAATTTGGTCTCCCTCTTCTCCTCGTTCCCTCCACCTCCGACACATATATCCTCTTGGTCAATCTTTCCTCACTCATTCTCTCCATGTGCCCAAACCATTTCAAAACATCCTCTTCTGCTCTCTCAACCACGCTCTTTTTATTTCCACACATCTCTCTTACCCTTACGTTACTTACTCGATCAAACCACCTCACACCACACATTGTCCTCAAACATCTCATTTCCAGCACATCCATCCTCCTGCGCACAACTCTATCCATAGCCCACGCCTCGCAACCATACAACATTGTTGGAACCACTATTCCTTCAAACATACCCATTTTTGCTTTCCGAGATAATGTTCTCGACTTCCACACATTCTTCAAGGCTCCCAGAATTTTCGCCCCCTCTCCCCACCCTATGATCCACTTCCGCTTCCATGGTTCCATCCGCTGCCAGATCCAATCCCAGATATCTAAAACACTTCACTTCCTTCCGTTTTTCTCCATTCAAACTCACCTCCCAATTGACTTGACCCTCAACCCTACTGTACCTAATAACCTTGCTCTTATTCACATTTACTCTTAACTTTCTTCTTTTACACACTTTACCAAACTCAGTCACCAGCTTCTGCAGTTTCCACATGAATCAGCCACCAGCGCTGTATCATCAGCGAACAACAACTGACTCACTTCCCAAGCTCTCTCATCCCCAACAGACTTCACACTTGCCCCTCTTTCCAAAACTCTTGCATTCACCTCCCTAACAACCCCATCCATAAACAAATTAAACAACCTTGGAGACATCACACATCCCTGCCGCAAACCTACATTCACTGAGAACCAATCACTTTCCTCTCTTCCTACACGTACACATGCCTTACATCCTCGATAAAAACTTTTCACTGCTTCTAACAACTTGTCTCCCACACCATATATTCTTAATACCTTCCACAGAGCATCTCTATCAACTCTATCATATGCCTTCTCCAGATCCATAAATGCTACATACAATAATGTGCTAAGTGATGCAACTGGAGGGATGTCTGATCATTAGCTTGTGGAGTCGAAGGTGAAGATTTGTAGAGGTTTTCAGAAAAGGAGAGTTAATGTTGGGGTGAAAAGAGTGGTGAGAGTAAGTGAGCTTGGGAAGGAGACTTGTGTGAGGAAGTACCTGGAGAGACTGAGTACACAATGGAAAAAGGTGAGAACAAAGGACGTAAGGGGAGTGGGGGAGGAATAGGATGTAATTACGGAAGCAGAGATAGCTTACGCAAAAGATGCCTGTGACATGAGAAGGATGGGAGGCAGGCAGATTAGAAAGGTTAGTGAGTGGAGGGTTGAAGAAGTAACATTATTAGTGAAAGAGAAGAGAGAGGCATTTGGACGATTTTTGCAGGAAAATAATGTAAATGACTGTGAGATGTATAAAAGATAGAGTTAGGAGGTCAACAGAAAGGTGCAAGAGGTAAAAAAGAGGGCAAATAAGAGTTGGGGTGAGAGAGTATCATTAGATTTTAGGGAGAATAAAAAGATGTTTTGGAAGGAGGTAAATAAAATGCGTAATACAAGGGAACAAATAGGAACTTTAGGGAAGGGGGCTTTTGGGGAGGCGATAACAAGTAGTGGTGATGTGAGAAGGAGATGGGGTGATTATTTTCAATGTTTGTTGAATGTGTTTGATGATAGAGTGACAGATATAGACTGTTTTGGTCGAGGTGGTGTGCAAAGTGAGAGGATTAGGGAAAATAATTAGGTAAACAGAGAAGAGGTAGTAAAAGCTTTGCGGAAGATGAAAGCCGGCAAGGCAGGGGATTTAGAGGTTATTGCATTGGAATTTATTAAAAAGGGGGTGACTATATTGGTGTCTGGTTGGTAAGGTAATTCAATGTAAGTATAATTCATGGTGAGGTGCCTGAGGATTGGCGAAATGCTTGCATAGTGCATTTCTATAAAGGAAAAGGGGATAAAAATGAGTGCTCAAATTAGAGGTACACATTTGTTGAGTATTCCTGGGAAATTATGTGGGAGGGTATTGATTGACAGGGTGAGGGCATGCACAGAGCATAAGATTCGGGAAGAAAAGTGTGGGTTCAAAAATGTAAGAGGATGTGTGGATCAGGTGTTTGCTTTCAAGAATGCACGTGAGAAATATTTAGAAAAGCAAATGGATTTGTATGTAGCATTTATGGATCTGGAGAAGGCATATGATAGAGTTGATGGATATACTCTATGGAAGGTATTAAGAATATATGGTGTGGGAGGTAAGCTGTTAGAAGCAGTGAAAAGTTTTTAATAAGGACGTAAGGCATGTGTAAGTGCAGGAAGAGAGGAGAGAGATTGGATCTCAGTAAATGTAGGTTTACGGCAGGGGTGTGTGATGTCTCCATGGTTGTTTAATTTGTTTATGGATGGGGTTGTTAGGGAGGTGAATGCAAGAATTTTGGAAAAAGGGGCAAGTATGAAGTATGTTATGGATGAGAGAGCTTGGGAAGTGAGTCAGTTGTTGTTAGTTGATGATACACCGCTGGTGGCTGATTCATGTGAGAAAGTGCAGAAGCTCGTGACTGAGTTGGTAAAGTGTGTGAAAGAAGAAAGCTGAGAGTAAATGTGAACAAGAGCAATGTTATTAGGTCCAGTAGGGTTGAGGGTCAGGTCAATTAGGCGATAATTTTGAATGGAGAAAAACTGGAGGAAGTGAAGTGTTTTAGATATCTGGGAGTGGATTTGGCAGCGGATTGAACCATGGAAGCGGAAGTGAATCATAGGGTGGGGAAGGGAGCAAAAGTTCTGGGAGCGTTGAAGAATGTGTGGAAGTCGAGAACATAATCTCGAAAAGCAAAAATGGCTATGCTTGAAGGATAATATTTGGTGTGAAATACTTTCATCGAGTAAGTAATAATTGGGTAACAGAGATATGTGGTGATAAAAAGAGTGTGATTGAGAGAGCAGAAGAGGGTGTTTTGAAAGGGTTTGGTCACATGGAGAGAATAAGTGAGGAAATATTGACCAAGAGGATATAAGAGTCAGAGGTGGAGGGAACGAGGAGAACTGGTAAACAAATTTGGAGGTGGAAAGATGGAGTGAAAAAGATTTTGAGTGATCGGGGCCTGAATGTGCAGGAGAGCGAAAGGCGTGCAAGAAATAGAGTAAATTGGAACGATGTGTTATTCAGCGGTCAACATGCTGTCAAGACATTGAACCAGGGCATGTGAAGCGTCTGGGGTAAATCATGGAAAGTCTTGTGCTGCCTGGATGTGGAAAAGGAGCTGTGGTTTCGGTGAATTATTACATACATTTACATATATATATATACATATATATATATATATATATATATATATATATATATATATATATATATATATATATATATATATATATATATATATATATATATATATATATATATATATATATATATATATATATATATATATATATATATATATATATATATACACATATATACATAAGAGTGAGTGCTCAAATTACAGAGGTATAAGTTTGTTGAGTATTCCTGGTAAATTATATGGGAGGGTATTGATTGAGAGGGTGAAGGCAGGTACAGAGCATCAGATTGGGGAAGAGCAGTGTGGTTTCAGAAGTGGTAGAGGATGTGTGGATCAGGTGTTTGGTTTGAAGAATGTATGTGAGAAATACTTAGAAAACCAAATGGATTTGTATGTAGCATTTATGGATCTGGAGAAGGCATATGATAGAGTTGATAGAGATGCTCTGTGGAAGGTATTAAGAATATATGGTGTGGGAGGCAAGTTGTTAGAAGCAGTGAAAAGTTTTTATCGAGGATGTAAGGCATGTGTACGTGTAGGAAGAGAGGAAAGTGATTGGTTCTCAGTGAATGTAGGTTTGCGGCAGGGGTGTGTGATGTCTCTATGGTTGTTTAATTTGTTTATGGATGGGGTTGTTAGGGAGGTAAATGCAAGAGTCTTGGAAAGAGGGGCAAGTATGAAGTCTGTTGGGGATGAGAGAGCTTGGGAAGTGAGTCGGTTGTTGTTCGCTGATGATACAGCGCTGGTGGCGGATTCATGTGAGAAACTGCAGAAGCTGGTGACGGAGTTTGGTAAAGTGTGTGGAAGAAGAAAGTTAAGAGTAAATGTGAATAAGAGCAAGGTTATTAGGTACAGTAGGGTTGAGGGTCAAGTCAATTGGGAGGTGAGTTTGAATGGAGAAAAACTGGAGGAAGTGAAGTGTTTTAGATATCTGGAAGTGGATCTGTCAGCGGATGGAACCATGGAAGCGGAAGTGGATCATAGGGTGGGGGAGGGAGCGAAAATTTTGGGAGCCTTGAAAAATGTGTGGAAGTCGAGAACATTATCTCGGAAAGCAAAAATGGGTATGTTTGAAGGAATAGTGGTTCCAACAATGTTGTATGGTTGCGAGGCGTGGGCTATGGATAGAGTTGTGCGCAGGAGGATGGATGTGCTGGAAATGAGATGTTTGAGGACAATGTGTGGTGTGAGGTGGTTTGATCGAGTAAGTAACGTAAGGGTAAGAGAGATGTGTGGAAATAAAAAGAGCGTGGTTGAGAGAGCAGAAGAGGGTGTTTTGAAATGGTTTGGGCACATGGAGAGAATGAGTGAGGAAAGATTGACCAAGAGGATATATGTGTCGGAGGTGGAGGGAACGAGGAGAAGAGGGAGACCAAATTGGAGGTGGAAAGATGGAGTGAAAAGGATTTTGTGTGATCGGGGCCTGAACATGCAGGAGGGTGAAAGGAGGGCAAGGAATAGAGTGAATTGGAGCGATGTGGTATACAGGGGTTGACGTGCTGTCAGTGGATTGAATCAAGGCATGTGAAGCGTCCGGGGTAAACCATGGAAAGCTGTGTAGGTATGTATATTTGCGTGTGTGGACGTGTGTATGTACATGTGTATGGGGGGAGGTTGGGCCATTTCTTTCGTCTGTTTCCTTGCGCTACCTCGCAACCGCGGGAGACAGCGACGAGGTAAAAAAAAAAAAAAAAAAAAAAAAAAAAAATATACATATATATATATATATATATATATATATATATATATATATATATATATATATATATATATATATATATATATATATATATATATATATATATATATATATATATATATATAAATATATATATATATATATATATGTATATATATATATATATATATATATATATATATATATATATATATATATATTTATATATATATATATATATATATATATATATATATATATATATATATATATATATATATATATATATATATATATATATATATATATATATATATATATATATTTTTTTTTTTTTTTTTTTTTTGCTTTGTCGCTGTCTCCCGCGTTTCCGAGGTAGCGCAAGGAAACAGACGAAAGAAATGGCCCAACCCACCCCCATACACATGTATATACATACGTCCACACACGCAAATATACATACCTACACAGCTTTCCATGGTTTACCCCTGACGCTTCACATGCCCCGATTCAATCCACTGACAGCACGTCAACACCGGTATACCACATCGATCCAATTCACTCTATTCCTTGCCCTCCTTTCACCCTCCTGCATGTTCAGGCCCCGATCACACAAAATCTTTTTCACTCCATCTTTCCACCTCCAATTTGGTCTCCCTCTTCTCCTCGTTCCCTCCACCTCCGACACATACATCCTCTTGGTCAATCTTTCCTCACTCATTCTCTCTATGTGCCCAAACCATTTCAAAACATCCTCTTCTGCTCTCTCAACCACGCTCTTTTTATTTCCACACATCTTTCTTACCCTTACGTTACTTACTCGATCAAACCACCTCACACCACACATTGTCCTCAAACATCTCATTTCCAGCACATCCATCCTCCTGCGCACAACTCTATCCATAGCCCACGCCTCGCAACCATACAACATTGTTGGAACCACTATTCCTTCAAACATACCCATTTTTGCTTTCCGAGATAATGTTCTCGACTTCCACACATTCTTCAAGGCTCCCAGAATTTTCGCCCCCTCCCCCTCCCTATGATCCACTTCCGCTTCCATGGTTCCATCCGCTGCCAGATCCACTCCCAGATATCTAAAACACTTCACTTCATCCCGTTTTTCTCCATTCAAACTTATCTCCCAATTGACTTGACCCTCAACCCTGCTATACCTAATAACCTTGCTCTTATTCACATTTACTCTTATCTTTCTTCTTTCACACACTTTACCAAACTCAGTCACCAGCTTCTGCAGTTTCTCACATGAATCAGCCACCAGCGCTGTATCATCAGCGAACAACAACTGACTCACTTCGCAAGCTCTCTCATCCCCAACAGACTTCATACTTGCCCCTCTTTCCAAAACTCTTGCATTCACCTCCCTAACAACCCCATCCATAAATAAATTAAACAACCATGGAGACATCACATACCCCTGCCGCAAACCTACATTCACTGAGAACCAATCATTTTCCTCTCTTCCCACACGTACACATGCCTTACATCCTCGATAAAAACTTTTCACTGCTTCTATATATATCCCTGGGGATAGGGGAGAAAGAATACTTCCCACGTATTCCCTGCTTGTCGTAGAAGGCGACTAAAAGGGAAAGGGGGGGGGGCTGGAAATCCTACCCTCTCATTTTTTTTTTTCCAAAAGAAAGAACAGAGAAGGGGTCCAGGTGAGGATATTCCCTCAAAGGCCCAGTCCTCTGTTCTTAACGCTACCTCGCTAATGCGGGAGATGGCGAATAGTATGAAAGAAAAAAAAAAAAAGATATATATATATATATATATATATATATATATATATATCATACAAAGATCCATCAGCCAGGATCGAACCTGGGACCCCTTGTGCAAGAGGCAGGCATGTAACCGCTAGGCTAAGGGACTGTATCATAGGAAACAACTATTCGAAATACTAAGTACTCGAATTCCCTTCGTCTCACTATGGTGAGCAATGGGGTCTTTCGGTTGTTTCCGAACAGAACACATAGCCTGCTGAGAGCGTTTTACCGAACCTGACTCTAGAACGCGGAGTTATATGAATACGAATAAAGTGTATATGAACGAGCACCTTCATAGAACATACAAAGCTCCATCAGCCAGGATCGAACCTGGGACCCCTTGTGCAAGAGGCAGGCATGCTAACCGCTAGGCTAAGGGACTGTATAATAGGAAACAACTATTCCAGGTTCGATCCTGGCTGATGGAGCTTTGTATATTCTATGAAGGTGCGCGTTCATATACACTTTATTCGTATTCATATAACTCCGCGTTGTACAGTCAGGTTCGGTAAAACGCTCTCAGCTGGCTATGTGTTCTGTTCGGAAACAACCGATAGACCCCGTTGCTCACCATAGTGAGACGAAGGGTATTCGAGTACTTAGTATTTCGAATAGTTGCTTCGTATTATACAGTCCCTTAGCCTAGAGGTTAGCATGCCTGCCTCTTGCACAAGGGGTCCCAGGTTCGATCCTGGCTGATGGAGCTTTGTATGTCCTATGAAGGTGCGCGTTCATATACATTTTATTCGTATATATATATTTATATATATATATATATATATATATATATATATATATATATATATATATATATATATATATATATATATATATATATATATATATATATGTATATATATTTTTTTTTTTTTTGCTTTTTCGCTGTCTCCCGCATTTCCGAAGTAGCGCAAGGAAGCAGACGAAAAAAATGGCCCAACCCACCCCCATACACATGTATATACATACGTCCACACACGCAAATATACATACCTACACAGCTTTCAATGGTTTACTCCAGACGCTTCACATGCCCTGATTCAATCCACTGACAGCACGTCAACCCCGGTATACCACATCGATCCAATTCACTCTATTCCTTGCCCTCCTTTCACCCTCCTGCATGTTCAGGCCCGGATCACTCAAAATCTTTTTCACTTCATCTTTCCACCTCCAATTTGGTCTCCCACTTCTCTTCGTTCCCTCCACCTCCGACACATATATCCTCTTGGTCAATCTTTCCTCACTCATTCTCTCCATGTGCCCAAACCTATTCAAAACACCCTCTTCTGCTCTCTCAACAACGCTCTTTTTATTTCCACACATCTCTCTTACCCTTACGTTACTTACTCGATCAAACCACTTCACACCACACATTGTCCTCAAACATCTCATTTCCAGCACATCCATCCTCCTGCGCACAACTCTATCCATAGCCCACGCCTCGCAACCATACAACATTGTTGGAACCACTATTCCTTCAAACATACCCATTTTTGCTTTCCGAGATAATGTTCTCGACTTCCACACATTCCTCAAGGCTCCCAGGATTTTCGCCCCCTCCCCCACCCTATGATACACTTCCGCTTCCATGGTTCCATCCGCTGCCAGATCCACTCCCAGATATGTAAAACACTTTACTTCCTCCAGTTTTTCTCCATTCAAACTTACCTCCCAAATGACTTGACCCTCACCCCTACTGTACCTAATTACCTTGCTCGTATTCACATTTACTCTTAACTTTCTTCTTTCACACACTTTACCAAACTCAGTCACCAGCTGCTGCGGTTTCTCACATGAATCAGCCACCAGCGCTGTATCATCAGCGAACAACAACTGACTCACTTCCCAAGCTCTCTCATCCACAACAGACTTCATACTTGCCCCTCTTTCCAAAACTCTTGCATTCACCTCCCTAACAACCCCATCCATAAACAAATTAAACAACCATGGAGACATCACACACCCCTGCCGCAAACCTACACTCACTGAGAACCAATCACTTTCCTCTCTTCCTACACGTACACATGCCTTACATCCTCGATAAAAACTTTTCACTGCTATATATTATCAAAATTTCCACAAGGCACTTTATAGATGCAACCAAGAGAATTTTCTGGTAAATTCCTGATTAAGATATTCTTTATAGTATTATTGTTGCTAAAGGCAACATTTACATTAAAGGATTTAAGCAGCATGGGAAGCAAAGTGAAATTATTATTAAAAGGGAGAACTAAAAGATTCTTGGTGTCAATGGGATGTTTGGGCTCAACTCTAGAAAATGATTTCTTGCTAACTTAAGAGATTTATCAAAGAAAGATCTAGGGTACTTTAACTTAGATCCTATAGAATACATCTTCTCAAACTCATCATCAATAAACTCTGGACTGCAAATACGTAATGCCCTAAGGAACATAGATTGAAATGAAGATGATTTAACTCTGTCATGTTGAGATGAGTAATAATGGATATATGAGCATACATTTGTGGGTTTTCTGTATATGGTAAACTTAAACTTGTTTCCTTGTCTATGGATCATGCAATCTGAAAATGGTAACATACCATCATTTTCATTTTCTACAGTAAATTTGATGGAAGGTAATGAATTATTAAATAAGGGGAGAAATATTTGTAAATTTTCACTTGTTGGCCAATCACAAAGAACATCATCTACATACCTAAACCGAATTGCATTAGAAGGTAAGATATCCTTTAGCAATTTTGTTTCAAAACATTCCATATAAAGATTACCTAGTACAGGTGAAAGAGGGTTACCCATTGCCATACCAAATTTTTGAGCATAATAATCTCCATCAAATTGAAATACACAGTCTTTTATACACAATTTTATCAGGTCAATGATTTTAAACTTTGAAACAGGTAAATGAATATCATCCATGGCATCAAATGAATATTCTAAAAGGTCATCAACTGGAACTTTAGTGAAAAGTGAGGAAACATCAAAGCTAACTAGTTTGAAATCAAAATTAACATTAATATTGTTCAGCTTGTTGACTAAATCTACATTGCTCATGATATTAGACTTTGATACCTTACCCACTAAAGGGCTTAATAAAGAAACTAACCATTTTGACAATTTATATGTGATGGAGCCTACTGAACTCCCTATAGGTCTTGCTGGAAAATTCTGCTTATGTGTTTTGATAAGTCCATATATATATGGCAATGAAGTGGACAAAGAAGGGGAGATCATGGGAGAAAGAATACTTCCCACACATTCCTAACATGTCGTAGGAGGCGACTAAAGGGGACGGGAGCGGGGGGCTAGAAAACCTCCCCTCCCTGTATTTTGGCTTTCTAAAAGGGGAAACAGAAGAGGAGTCACGGGGGAGTGCTCATCCTCCTCGAAGGCTCAGATTGGGGTGTCTAAACATGTGTGGATGTAACCAAAATGAGAAAAAAGGAGAGATAGATAGTATGTTAGAGGAGAGGAACCTGGATGTTTTGGCTCGGAGCGAAACGAATCTCAAGCGTAAATGAGAAGAGTGGTTTGGGAATGTCTTGGTAGTAAAGTCAGGGGTTAGTGAGAGGACAAGAGTAAGGGAAGGAGTAGCACTACTCCTGAAATAGAAGTGGTGGGAGTATGTGATAGAGTGTAAGAAAAACAACTCTAAATCGATGTGGGTAAAATTGAAAGTCGATGGAGAGAGATGAGTGATTTTTGGTGCATATGCACCTGGGCATAGAAGAAAGATCATGAGAGGCAAGTGTTTTGGGAGCAGCTGAATGAGTGTGTTAGTGGTTTTGATACAAGAGACCGGGTTATAGTGATGGGTGATTTGAATGCAAAGGTGAGTAATGTGGCAGTTGAGGGAATAACTGGTATACATGGGGTGTTCAGTGTTATAAATGGAAATGGTAAAGAGCTTGTAGATTTATGTGCTGAAAAAGGACTGGTGATTGGGAATACCTAGTTTAAAAGAGAGACACACATAAGTATACGTATGGAAGTAGGAGAGATGGCTAGAGAGCGTTATTGGATTATTTGTTAATTGATAGGCGCGCGAAAGAGACTTTTTGATGTTAATGTACTGAGAGGTGCAACTGGAGGGATGTTTGATCATTATCTTGTGAAGGCGAAGGTGAAGATTGTAGAGGTTTACAGAAATTAATAGAGAAAGTTGGGGTGAAGAAAGTGGTGAGAGTAAGTGAGCTTGGGAAGGACACTTGTGTGAGGAAGTACCAGGAGAGACTGAGCACGGAATGGAAAAAGGTGAGAACAAAGGATGTAAGGGGAGTGGGGGAGGAATGGGATGTATTTATGGAAGGAGTGATGGCTTGCGCAAAAGATGCTTGTGGCATGAGAAGCGTTTGAGGTGGCCAGAGTAGAAAAGGTAGTGAGTGGTTGGATGAAGAGGTAAGATTATTAGTGAAATAGAAGAGAGAGGCATCTGGACAATTTTTGCAGGGAAATAATGCAAATGAATAGGAGGTGTATAAAAGAAAGAGGCAGGAGGTCAAGAAAAAGGTGCAAGAGGTGAAAAAGAGGGCAAATGAGAGTTGGGGTGAAAGAGTATCATTAAATTTTAGGCAAAATAAAAAGATGTTTTGGAAGGAGGTAAATAAAGTGCGCAGGACAAGGAAACAAATGGGAACGTCAGTGAAGGGGGCAAATGGGGAGGTGATAACAAGTAGTGGTGATGTAAAAAGGAGATGGAGTGAGTATTTTGAAGGTTTGTTGAATGTGTTTCATGATAGAGTGGCAGATATAGGGTGTTTTGGTCGAGGTGGTGTGCAAAGTGAGAGGGTTAGGGAAAATGATTTGGTAAACAGAGATGAGGTAGTAAAAGCTTTGTGGAAGATGAAAGCCAGCAAGACAGTAGGTTTGGATGGTATTGCAGAGGAATTTATGAAAAAGGGGTTGACTGTATTGTTGTCTGGTTGGTAAGGTTATTTAAGGTATGTATGATTCATGGTGAGGTGCCTGAGGATTGGCGGAATGCTTGCATAGTGCCATTGTACAAAGGCAAAGGGGATAAGAGTGAGTGCTCAAATTACATAGGTATAAGTTTGTTGAGTATTCCTGGTAAATTATATGGGAGGGTAATGATTGAGAGGGTGAAGGCATGTACAGAGCATCAGACTGGGGAAGAGCAGTGTGGTTTCAGAAGTGGTAGAGGATGCGTGGTTCAGGTGTTTGCTTTGAAGAATGTATGTGAGAAATACCTACAAAAGCAAATGGATTTGTATGTATCATTTATGGATCTGGAGAAGGCATATGATAGAGTTGATAGAGATGCTCTATGGAAGGCATTAAGAATATATGGTGTGGGAGGCAAGTTGTTAGAAGCAGCGAAAAGTTTTTATCGAGGATGTAAGGCATGTGTACGTGTAGGAAGAGAGGAAAGTGATTGGTTCTCAGTGAATGTAGGTTTGCGGCAGGGGTGTATGATGTCTCCATGGTTGTTCAATTTGTTTATGGATGGGGTTGTTAGGGATGTGAATGCAAGAGTTTTGGAAAGAGGGGCAAGTATGAAGTCCGTTGTGGATGACAGAGCTTGGGAAGTGAGTCAGTTGTTGTTCGCTGATGATACAGCACTGGTGGCTGATTCATGTGAGAAACTGCAGAAGCTCGTGACTGAGTTGGTAAAGTGTGTGAAAGAACAAAGTTGAGAGTAAATGTGAATAAGAGCAAGGTTATTAGGTACAGTAGGGTTGAAGGTTAAGTGAATTGGGAGGTAAGTTTGAATGGAGAAAAACTGGAGGAAGTAAAGTGTTTTAGATATCTGTTTTAGATATTTGGCTGCGGATGGAACCATGGAGTCGGAAGTGAATCATAGGGTGGGGGAGTGGGGGAAAATTCTGGGAGCCATGAAGAATATGTGGAAGTCGAGAACATTATCTCGGCAAGCAAAAATGGGTATGTTTGAAGGAATAGTGGTTCCAACAATATTGTATGGTTGCGAGGCGTTGGCTATGGATAGATTTGTGCGGAGGAGGGTAGATGTGCTGGAAATGAGATGTTTGAGGACAATATGTGGTGTTAGGTGGTTTGATCGAGTAAGTGATAATAGGGTAAGAGAGATATATGGTAATAAAAAGAGTGTGCTGAGAGAACAGAAGAGGGTGTTTTGAAATTGTTTGTTACATTGAGAGAATGAGTGAGGAAAGATTGACTAAGAGGATATGTGTCAGAGGTGGAGGAAACGAGGGGAAGTGGGAAACCAAATTGGAGGTGAAAAGATGGACCTGAACATGCAGGAGGGTGAAAGGCGTGCAAGGAATAAAGTTAATTGGAACGATGTGGTATACCGGGGTCGAGGTGCTGTCAATAGATTGAACCAGGGCATGTGAAGCGTCTGGGGTAAACCATGGAAAGTTCTGTGGGGCCTGGATGTGGAAAGGGAGCTGTGGTTTCGGTGCATTATTACATGACAACTAGAGACTTGAGTGTGAACGAAGGTGGCCTTTGTTCTCTTTTCCTAACGCTACCTCGCTCACATAAGGGGGGGAGGGGGTTGTTATTCCATGTGTGCCGAGATGGCGATGGTAATGAATAAAGGTAGACACTATGAATTAATGACATGTGTATATGTGTATATGTCTGTGTGTGTATATATATGTATACATTGCGTTGTATAGGTATATATATTCACGTGTGTGGACATGTATGTATATACGTTTGTATGTATGTGGGTTGGGCCATTCTTTCATTTGTTTCCTTGCGCTACCTCGCTAACGCGTGAGACAGTAACAAAGCAAAATACTAATAAAATATCTTCATATATATATTTATTTTTATTTTTTCTATTTTGCTTTGTCGCTGTCTCCCGCGTTTGTGAGTTAGCGCAAGCAAACAGACGGAAGAAAATAGCCCCACCCACCCCCATACACAATGTACACACACACACGCCCACACACGCAAATATGCATACCTATACATCCCAATGTACACATATATATACAAAAACAGACACATACATATATAACCATGCACACAATTCACAGTGTCTGCCCCTATTCATTCCCATCGCCACCTCGCCACACATGGAATACCATCCCCCTCCCCCTCATGTGTGCGAGGTAGCACTAGGAAAAGACAAAAAAGGCCCCATTCGTTCACACTCAGTCTCCAGCTGTCACGCAATAATGCCCGAAACCACATCCAGGCCCCACACAACTTTCCATGGTTTACCCCAGACACTTCACATGCCCTGACTCAATCCACTGGCAGCACGTCAACCCCGGTATACCACATCGATCCAATTCATTCTATTCCTTGCCCTCCTTTCACTCTCCTGCATGTTCAGGCCCCGATCACTCAAAATCTTTTTCACTCCATCTTTCCACCTCCAATTTGGTCTCCCACTTCTCCTCGTTCCCTCCACCTCCGACACATATATCATCTTGGTCAATCTTTCCTCATTCATTCTCTCCATGTGCCCAAACCATTTCAAAACACCCTCCTCTGCTCTCTCAACCACGCTCTTTTTATTTCCACACATCTCTCTTACCCTTACATTACTTACTCGATCAAACCACCTCACACCACACATTGTCCTCAAGCATCTCATTTCCAGCATATCCACCCTCCCGTGCACATCTCTACCCATAGCCCACGCCTCGCAACCATACAACATTGTTGGAACCACTATTCCTTCAAACATACCCATTTTTGCTTTCCGAGATAATGTTCTCGACTTCCACACATTCTTCAAGGCTCCCAGGATTTTCGCCCCCTCCCCCACCCTATGATTCACTTCCGCTCCCATGGTTCCATCCGCTGCCAGACCCACTCCCAGATATCTAAAACACTTTACTTCCTCCAGTTTTTCTCCATTCAAACCTACCTCCCAATTGACTTGACCCTCAACCCTACTGTACCTAATAACCTTGCTCTTATTCACATTTACTCTTAACTTTATTCTTTCATATATATATATATATATATATATATATATATATATATATATATATATATATATATATATATATATATATATATATATTTAATTTTTTGTTTTATTGTTCTCTGTCGCTGTCTCCCGCGTCATCGAGGTAGCACAAGGAAAGAGACGAAGTAATGGCCCAATCCACCCACATATACATGTATGTACATAAACGTCCACCCACGGTTATATACATACCGATACGTATTAACGTATACAATTATATTCATACATAGACATATACATGCATCCACGTTTATATATTTCATACTTGCTGCTTCTATTCATTTCTGTTGCCACCACGCTACACATGAAATAGCATCCCCCCTTCCCCCGCGAGGTAGTGCTAAGAATGGACAAAAGGCCACATTCGTTCACATTCAGTCTGCAGTCGTCATTTGTAATGCACCGAAATCACTGCTCCCTTTCTATATCCAGGCCACACAAAACTTTCCATTGTTTACCGCAGATGTTTCACATGCCCTGGTTTAATCCATTGACAGCACGTCGACCCCGCTATACCACATCGTTCCAATTCACTCTATACCTTAAGTGCCTTTCACCCTCCTGTATGTTCAGGCCCCGATCGCTCAAAATCTTTTTCACTCCATCTTTCCACCTAAAATTTGGTCTCCCACTTCTCCTCGTTCACTCCACCTCTGACACATATATCGTCTTGGTCAATCTTTCCTCACTCACTCTCTCCATGTGACCAAACCATGTCAAAGCACTCTCTTCTGCTCTCTCAACCACACTCCATTTATTACCACAAATCTCTCTCACCCTTTCATTACTTACTCGATGAAACCACCTCACACCACATATTGTCGTCAAACATCTCATTTCCAACACATCCACCTTCCTCCGCATAACCTGATCTATAGCCCACGCCTCAAAGCCATATAACATTGTTGGAACCACTATTCCTTCAAACATACCCATTTTTGCTCTCCGAGATAAAGTTCTCACCTCCCACACATTCTTCAACGCTCCCAGAACCTTCGCCCCTTTCCCCACCCTGTCACTCACTTCCGCATCCATGGTACCATCCTCTGCCACATCCACTCCCAGATATCTAAAACACTTCACTTCCTCCAGTTTTTCTCCGTTCAAACTCAACTCCCAGTTTACTTGTCCCTCAGCCCTACTGAACCTTATAACCTTACTCTTGTTCATATTTACTCTCACCTTTCTTCTTTCACACACTTTACCAAATTCAATCATCATCTGCAGTTTCACACCCGAATCAGCCATCAGCTAACAACAACTGACTCACTTCCCAAGCCATTTCATCTACAACAGACTGCATACTTGTCCCTCTCTCCAAAATTCTTGCCTTCACCTCCCTAACGACCCATCCATAAGCAAATTAAACAAACATGGGGAAATCACGCATCCTTGCCGTGAACCGACATTTACTGGAAGCCACTCACTTTCCTCTCTTCCTACTCGTACACATGCCTTACGTCCTTGATCAAAACTTTTCACTGCTTCTAGCAACTTACCTCTCACACCATATACTGTTAATGCCTTCCACAGAGCATCTCTATCAACTCTATCATATGCCTTCTCTAAATCCATGAACAATACCCACGAATCCATCTGTCTTTCGATGTATATCTCACATACATTCTTCAAAGCACACACCTGATCCACACATCTTCCACCACTTCTGAAACCACATTGCACTTCCCCAATCTGATGCTCTGTACATGCCTTTACTCTCTCAATCAATACCCTCCCATACAGTTTCCCAGGAATAATCAAGAAGCTTATACCTTTATAATTTAAACATACCATTATCCCCTTTGCCTTTTTACAACAGCACTATGGATGCATTCCGCCAATCCTCGGGCACCTTACCATGAACCACATATGCATTGAATATCTTCACTAACCAATCAAGAACACAGTCATCAGCTTTTTTAATAAACACCACAGCAATACTATCCAAATCGCCCCTTGCCGGCTTTCATCTTCACCAAAGCTTTCACTACCTCTTCTCTGTTTATCAAATCATTCTCCCTGACCCTCTCACTTCGCAAACCACCTCGACCAAAACACCCTATATCTGCCACTCTATCATCAAACACATTCAACAAACTTTCAAAATACTCACTCCATCTCCTTCTCACTTCACCACTACTTGTTATTACGGGGTCTACACGGGTCATTTTATATCGGGCTCGCACACATCCAGCATATAGCATTTTACCGCCATTTGCACAGGGGTCACGGGTTCGATCCTTTCTGTTGTTGGTTTGTATGATCTATGAAGGTGCGATTTCATATGCACTTTGTTCGTATTCATATACCTCCGCGTTGTACAATTAGGATTCGGTAAAATGCTACCTGGTGGCTGTGTGAGCCTGATGGGAATTGAGCAGTGTCGACCTCGTTGCTCACCAACGTGACACGAAGGATATTCGATTACATAGTATTCCAATAGTCATTTCCCTATTATGGGCTATCATAGCCTAGCGGTAACGCTCCCGCTTGATGCACAGGGGTCCCGGGTTCGATCCTAGCTGTTGGAGGTTTCTATGTTCTATGAAGATGCGTGTTCATAGAAATGATGATGATAATGATGATCATCATCATTATTTTCATTATTATTATTATTATTATTATTATTATTATTATTATTATTATTATCATTATTATCATTATTATTATCATCATCATTATTACTACTACTATTACTATAATCATTATTATTACTGGAGAGAATGAGTGAGGAGAAGTTGACAAAGAGGATATATGTGTCAGACGTGGAGGGAACGAGGAGAAGTGGGAGACCAAATTGGAGGTGGAAGGATGGAGTGAAAAAGATTTTGAGTGATCGGCGCCTGAACATGCAGGAAGGTGAAAGGCGTTCAAGGAATAGAGTTAAATGGAACGATGTGGTATACCGGGGTCGACGTGCTGTCAATAGATTGAACCAGGGTATGTGAAGCGTCTGGGGTAAACCATGGAAAGTTCTGTGGGGCCTGGATGTGGAAAGGGAGCTGTAGTTTCGGTGCATTATTACATGATAGCTAGAGACTGAGTGTGAACGAATGTGGCCTTTATTGTATTTTCCTAGCGCTACCTCGCACACATGAGGGGGGAGGGGGTTGTTATTCCATGTGTGGCGAGGTGGCGATGGGAATTAATAAGGGCAGACAGTATGAATTATGTACATGTGTATATATGTATATGTCTGTGTGTGTATATATATGTATACCTTGAGATGTATAGGCATATGTATTTGCGTGTGTGGACGTGTATGTATATGCATGTGTATGTGGGTGGGTTGGGCCATTATTTCGTCTGTTTCCTTGCGCTACCTCGCTAACGAGGGAGACAGCGACAAAGCAAAATGATATAAAAAGTATTAATACTGTTATTATCATTATCATTATTATCATTATTATCATTATTATTATCATTATTATTATTTATATTATTATTATTATTATTATCATTATTATTATTATTATTACTATTACTATTATTATTATTATAATGATAATATTATCATTATTATTATTATTATTATTATTATTATTATTATTATTATTATTATTATCATTATTATTATTATTGTTGTTATTATCATTATCATTATTATTGTATTATTATTATCATTATTATTATTATTGTATTATTATAATCATTACTATTATTATTATTATTATTATTATTATTATTATTATTATTATTATTATCATTATTATTATTATTATTATTATTATCATTATTATCATTAATATTATTATTATCATTATCATAACTGATAATAGCAGTAGAAGTAGTAACTGACGACTTGTTGTATATCTTGCAGCTTAAGGCTGAATAAACTGAGAGACATTCAGAACAGTAAGGGTACTGAGGCTTTAACTAGGGGAGAGGAAAATCAAGACATTACGTAAATAATGAATGCTGTTAGTGATGTTCACAATAGTGATCTTTGGTGGCAGAAGTAAAGATGGCAAAAATGGTACAGTAGCTCCCTCCCGCTGTTAGATGAGGTCTAGGTGATTGCTGGCATTGAGTCGGGCTGACCCAGGTGTATGGCGCTCCATTTTATAGGCAGCATTACAGGAACCAAGAATGTTTTACACCTCATACAGTTCCTGTGTTATGTGGAGGGTGGGTGGGACGGCTGAGCGGAGGAGGCAGAGGTTAATCTAGACGGTAGGAAAGTCATACAGAGGTACGAAGCAGAGAATGTTGTGTAGAGTCTACGGAAAATGCGTGTGTGATACCTGGGGTGGATCTTATAATGATGCCGACCTGTTCCTTCTAGCTTAGTTCATCATTCAGAGTGCCAGCGATAGGCTTGGTGGACGTGTAAATCTAGAAGGGCCTGAAGAGACAGGTGGGGATGGGCATCACAGGAGGCGAACCTGATGTGCATGATTACGCTCTTGATAAGACTGATGGTGACATGTTGGCGGTGATCGAGTTCTGAATGTTGTTAAGGGTGATCAAGAGGGCTATGCAGTCGCAAAAAATGACATGTTGGCGGTGATCGAGTTCTGAATGTTGTTAAGGGTGATCAAGAGAGCTATGCAGTCGCAAAAAATGCTGTCAATGTTGACACCGAATTGTAGCTTCTGCTCTGCTAAAAAATTTCGCAACCCAGTTTTTTTTTTTTCTTATGGGGTCCCTGCAAAGGGAAGAGGGTATGCCCCCACGGGCAAAAAAGATAAACGAGCTTTTTTAAAAGACAGGAAGGGCTTTTTAAAAATGGTTTTAAATCCTTTCTGTCCGTGAACGATG
>NC_092241.1:12755664-12771181 GCF_036320965.1 Panulirus ornatus
TCTCGGAAAGCAAAAATTGGTATGTTTGAAGGAATAGTGGTTCCAACAATGTTGTATGGTTGCGAGGCGTGGGCTATGGATAGAGTTGTGCGCAGGAGGATGGATGTGCTGGAAATGAGATGTTTGAGGACAATGTGTGGTGTGAGGTGGTTTGATCGAGTGAGTAACGTAAGGGTAAGAGAGATGTGTGGAAATAAAAAGAGCGTGGTTGAGAGAGCAGAAGAGGGTGTTTTGAAGTGGTTTGGGCACATGGAGAGGATGAGTGAGGAAAGATTGACCAAGAGGATATATGTGTCGGAGGTGGAGGGAACAAGGAGAAGAGGGAGACCAAATTGGAGGTGGAAAGATGGAGTGAAAAGGATTTTCTGTGATCGGGGCCTGAACATGCAGGAGTGTGAAAGGAGGGCAAGGAATAGAGTGAATTGGAGCGATGTGGTATACCGGGGCTGACGTGCTGTCAGTGGATTTAATCAAGTCATGTGAAGCGTCTGGGGTAAACCATGGAAAGCTGTGTAGGTATGTATATTAGCGTGTGTGGACGTATGTATATACATGTGTATGGGGGGGGTTGGGCCATTTCTTTCGTCTGTTTCCTTGCGCTACCTCGCAAACGCGGGAGACAGCGACAAAGTATAAACAAAAAAAAAATATATATATATATATATATATATTAACGAATAAAGTTTATATGAACGCGCACCTTCATAGTACATACAAAGCTCCAACAGCCAGGATCGAACCTGGGACCCCTTGTGCAAGAGGCAGGCATGCTAACCGCTAGGCTAAGGGACTGTCTCATAGGAAACAACTATTCGAAATGCTAAGTACTCGAATACCCTTCGTCTCACAATGGTGAGCAACGGGGTCTATCGGTTGTTTCCGAACAGAACACATAGCCAGCAGATAGCGTTTTACCGTACCTGACTGTACAACGTGGAGTTATATGAATACGAATAAAGTGCATATGAACGCGCACCTTCATAGAACATACAAAGCTCCAATATATATATATATATATATATATATATATATATATATATATATATATATATATATATATATATATATATATATATATATATATATATATATATATAAATATATGTGAGGAAGTACCAGGAGAGACTGAATACTGAATGGAAAAAGGTGAGAATAAAGGATTTAAGGGGAGTGGGTGAGGAATGGTATGTATTTAGGAAAGCAGTGACGGCTTACGGAAAAGATTCTTGTGGCTTGAGAAGAGTGTGAAGTTGGCGGATTAGAATGGGTATTGAGTGGTGGAATGAAGAGGTAATATTATAAGTGAAAGAGAAGAAAGAGGCATTTGAAAAATTTTTGCAAGGAAATTATGCTAATGACTGGTAGATATATCAAAGAAAGACGCAGGAGGTCAAGAGAAAGGTGCAAGAGGCGAAGAAGAGGGCAAATGAGAGTTGGGGGGAGAGAGCATCATTAAATTTTACAGAGAGTAAAAAGATGTTTTGGAAGGAGGTAAAAAAGTGCGTAAGACACTGGAAGAAATAGGAACTTCAGTGGGCTAATTGGGAGGTGATAACAAGCAGTGGTGATGTGAGAAGGAGATGGACTGAGTACTTTCAATGTTTGTTGAATATGTTTGATGATAGAGTGACATATATAGTGTGTTTTGGTGGAGGTGGTGTGCAAAGTGAGAGGGTTAGGGAGAATGATTTGGTAAAAAGAGAAGAGGCAGCAAAACCTTTGCGGAAGATGGAAGCCGGCATGACAGCGGGTTTGGATGGTATTGCAGTGAGATTTATTAAAGAAGTGGGTGACTGTGTTGTTAACTGGTTGGTAAGGTTATTTAACATGTATATGACTCATGGTGAGGTGACTAAGGACCGGCGGAGTTCTTGTATAAGAGTGAGTGCTCAAATTAAGGAGTTATGGGAGGGTATTGATTGAGATTGTGAAGGTATGTACAGGGCATCAGATTGGGGAAGAGCAGTGTGGTTTCAAAAGTGGTAGAAGATGTGTAGATCAGGTGTTTCCTTTGAAAAATGTATGTGAGAAATACTTATAAAGAGAATGGATTTATATGCAGCATTTATGGATGTGGAGGAGGCATATGATAGAGTTGATATAGATGCTCTGTGGAAGGTGTTAAGAATATATGGTGTGGGAGGTATTTGTCAGAAGCATTGAAAAGTTTTTATCGATGATGTAAGTCATATGTACGTGTAGAAAGAGAGGAAAGTGAATGGTTCTCAGTGAATGTTGGTCTCCGGCAGGGGTGCGTGATGTCTCCATGGTTGTTTAATTTGTTTATGGATGGGGTTGTTAGGGAGGTGAATGCAAGAGTTTTGGAAAGAGGGGCAAGTATGCAGTCTCTTGTGGACGAGAGAGCTTGGGAAGTGAGTCAGTTGTTGTTTGTTGATGATGTAACGCTGGTGGCTGATTCGATTGAGTAACTGCAGAAGCTGGTGACTGAGTTTGGTAAAGTGTGTGAAACAAGAAGGCTGAGAGTAAATGTGAATAAGAGTATGGATAGTAGGTACAGTAGGGTTGAGGTACAATTCAACTGGGAGGTAAGTTTGAATGGAGAAAAAACTAGAGGAAGTTAAGTGTTTTAGATATCTCGGCGTGGATTTAGCAGCAGATGAAACCATGGAAGCGGAAGTGAATCATACGGTGGGGGATGGGGGAGGAAGTTCTGGGAGCGTTGAAAAATGTGTGGAAGTCGAGAACGTTATCTTGGAAAGCAAAAAAGGGTATTTTTGAAGGAATAGTGGTTCCAACAATGTTATATGGTTGCGTGGCGTGGACTTTAGATAGAGTTGTGCGGAGGAGGGTGGATATGTGGGAAATGAGATGTTTGAGGACAATATGTGATGTGAGGCGGTTTGATCGAGTACGTAATTAAAGGGAAAGAGAGGTGTGTGGTGATAGAAAGAGTGTGGTTGAGAGACCAGATGAGGGTGTTTTGAAATGGATTGGTCACATTGAGAGAATGAGTGAGGAAAGATTGACAAAGGATATATATTTCAGAGGTGGAGGGAACGAGGAGAAGTGGGAGACCAAAGTGGAGGTGGAAAAATGGAGAGAAAGAGATTTTGAGTGATCGGGGCCTGAACATGCAAGAAGGTGAAAGGCGTGCAAGGAATAGAGTGAATTGGAACGATTGTTATACCTGGGTCGACGTGCTGTCAATGAATTGAACCAGTGCATATGAAGCGTCTAGGGGTTACCATGGAAAGTTTTTTGGGGCCTGGATGTGGAAAGGGAGCATATGCGCGAGGTATCTCTAGGAAAAGACAATAAAAGCCCCATTCGTTCACAATTAGTCTCTTGTTGTCATGTATAATGCACTGAAACCACAGCTCCCTTTCCACATCCAGGCCCCACTGAACTTTCCATGGTTTACCCCAGACACTTTACATGCCCTAGATCAATCCATTGACAGCACGTCGACCCGGTATACCACATCGTTCCATTTCACTCAATTCCTTGCCCGCCTTTCACCCTCCTGCATGTTCAGGCCCCGATCACTCAAAATCTTTTTCACTCCATCTTTCCACATCCAATTTGCTCTCCCACTTCTCGCTCCCTCCACCTCTGACACATATATCCTCTTTGTAAATCTTTCCTCACTCATTCTCTTCATGTGACCAAACCATTTCAAAACACTCTCTCATGCTTTCTCAACCACACTCTGTTCATTACCACACATCTCTCTTATCCTTTCATTAGTAACTCGATCAAAACACTTCACTCCACATATTGTCCTCAAACATCTCATTTCCAGCACACTCACCTTCCTCCGCACAAATCTATCTATAGCCCACGCCTCGCTACCATATATCATTGTTGGAAATACTATTCCTTTAAAAATACCCATTTTTGCTTTCCAGGATGACGATCTATACTTCCACACATTCTTAAACGCTCCGAAAACTTTCGCCCCCTCCCCCAACCTATGATTCACTTCCGCTTCCATTGTTCCATCCGCTGCTAAATGCACTCCCAGATATCTAAAACACTTCACTTCCTCAAGTTTTCTCCACTAAAACTTAACTTCCAATTGACTTGTCCCTCAACCCTAATGTACCTAATAACCTTGCTCTTATTTACATATACTCTCAGGTTTCTTCTTTCATACACTTTACCGAACTCAGTCACCAGCTTCTGCAGTTTCTCACACGAATCAGCCACCAGCGTTGTATCATTTGCGAACAAGAACTGACTCACATCCCAAGCTCTCTAATGCACAACAGACTGCATATTTGCACCTCTCTCCAAAATCTTGCATTGACCTCCCTAACAACCCCATCCATAAACCAACATTTACTGAGACCCAAACGATTTCTTCTCTTCCTTCACAAACACATGTCTTACATTCTCAGTAGACTTTTCACTGCTTCTAACAACTTGCCTCATACGCTATATATTCTTAATACCTTCCACAGAGCATCTCTATCAACTCTATCATATGCCTTCTCCAGATCCATAAATGCTACATACAAATCCATTTGCTTTTCTAAATATTTCTCACAAACATTCTTCAAAGCAAACACCTGATCCATACATCTTCTATCACTTATGAAACCACACTGCTCCTCCCCAATCTGATGCTCCGTACACGCCTTCACACTAACATATAATTTCCCAGGAATACTCAACAAACTTATACCTAAGTAATTTGACCACTCACTTTAATCCTGTTTGCCTTTGTATAATGACATTATGCAAGCAATCCGCAAATCCTCAGGCACCTCACCATGAGTCATACATACATTAACTAATCTCACCAACCAGTCAACAATACAGTCACCCCCTTTTTTAATAAATTCCATTGCAGTACCATCCTAACCCTCTGCCTTGCCGGCTTTCAACTTCCGCAAAGCTTTTACTACCTCTTCTCTGTTTATTAAATCATTCTCCCTAACCCTCTCATTTTCCACACCACGTCGACCAAAACATCCTATATCTGCCACTCTCTCATCAAACACATTCAACAAAACTTCAAAATACTCACTCCATCACCTTCTCACATCACCAGTACTTATTCTCACCTCCCCATTAGCCCCCTTCAGTGATGTTCCCAAGTGCTCTCTTGTCTTACGAACTTTATTTAACTCCTTCCAAAACATCTTTTTCTTCTCCCAAAAATTTAATGATACTCTCACCCCAACTCTCATTTGCCCTCTTTTTCATCTCTTGCGCCTTTCTCTTGACCTCCTGCCTCTTTCTCTTATACATCTCCCAGTTATTTGCATTATTTCCCTGCAAAAATCGTCCAAATGCCTCTCTCTTCTCTTTCACTAATAATCTTACCTCTTCACCCCACCACTCACTACCCTTTCTAATCTGCCCACCTTCCACTCTTCTCAAGCCACAAGCATCTTTTGCACAAGCCATCACTGCTTTCCTAAAAACATCACATTCCTCCCCCACTCCCATCATGTCCTTTGTTCTCACCTTTTTCCATTCTGTACTTAGTCTCTCCTGTTACTTCCTCAAACAAGTTTCCTTCCCAAGCTCACTTACTCTCACCACTCTCTTCACCCCAAAAATATCCTCTTCTTCTCTGAAAACCTCGACAAATCTTCACTTCACCTCCACAAGATGATAATCAGACATCCCTCCAGTTGCACCTCTCAGCGCATTAACATCCAAAAATCTCTCTTTCTCGCCTATCAATTGGCACGTAATCCAATTCTAGCTTTCGAAAAGGAGAAACAGAAGAAGGAGTCACGCGGGGAGTCCTCATCCTCCTCGAAGGCTCAGATTGGCGTGTCTATATGTGTGTGGATGTAACCAAGATGAGAAAAAAGGGGAGATAGGTAGTATGTTTGAGGAAAGGAACCTGGATGTTTTAGCCCTGAGTGAATAGAAGCTCAAGGGTAGAGGGGAAGAGTGATTTGCGAATGTCTTGGGAGTAAAGTAAGGAGTTAGTGAGAGGACGAGAGCAAGGGAAGAAGTAGCACTAATCCTGAAACGGGAATGGTGGGAGTATGTGATAGAGTGTAAGAAAGTAAACTCTAGATTGATATGGGTAAAACTGAAAGTGGAAGGAGAGAGATGGGTGATTATTGGTGCATATACACCTGGGCATAAGAATAAACTTCATGAGAGGCAAGTGTTTTAGGAGCAGCTGAGTGCGTGTGTTAGTAGTTTTGATGCACGAGACCGGGATATAGTGATGTGTGACTCGAATGCAAAGGTGAGTAATATGGCAGTTGAGAAAATAATTGGTGTACATGGGGTGTTCAGGGTTGTAAATGGAAATGGGGAAGACTTTTTAGAGTTATGTGCTGAAAAAGTGGTGAAGAAGTGAAGGAGTGAGATTATTATTGAGAAAGAAGAGGAAGACATTTGGACGATTTTTGCAGGGAAATAATGCAAATGACTGGGAGATGTATAAAAGAAAGACGCAGGAGGTAAAGAGAAAGGTTCAAGAGGTGAAAAAGAGGGCAAATGAGAGTTGGGGTGAGAGAGAATCGTTAAATTTCAGGGTCAATAAAAAGATGTTTTGTAAGGAGGTAAATAAAGTGCGTAAGACGAGGGAACAAATGGGAACATCAGTGAAGGGGGCTAATGGGGAGGTGATAACAAGTAGTGATAATGTACGAAGGAGATGGAGTGAGCATTTTGAAGGTTTGTTGAATGTGTTTGATGATAGAGTGGCAGATATAGGGTGTTTTGGTCGAGGTCGTGTGAAAAGTAAGAGGGTTAGGGATAATGTTTTGGTAAACAGAGAAGAGGTAGTAAAAGCTTTACGGAAGATGAAAGCCGTCAAGGCATCGGGTTTGGATGGTATTGCCAGTGGAATTTATTAAAAAACGGGATGACTGTATTGTTGATTGGCTGGTAAGATTATATAATGTATGTAAGATTCAGGGTGAGGTGCCTGAGGACTAGCGGAATGCTTGCTTAGTACCATTGTACAAAGGCAAAGAGGATAAGAATGAGTGCTGAAATTACAGAGGTATAAGTTTGTTGAGTATTCCTGGGAAACTTTATGGGAGGGTATTGACTGAGAGGGTAAAGGCATGTACAGAGCATCTGATTGGGAAAGAGCAGTAACGGTTTCAGATGTGGTAGAGGATGATTGGATCAGGTATTTGCATTGAAAAATTTATGAGATATACTTAGAAAAGCAAATGGATTGTGTATAGCATTTTTGGATCTGGAGAAGGCATATGATAGAGTTGACAGAGACGATTCTTGAAGGTATTAAGAATATATGACGTGGAAGTTAATTTGTTAAAATAAGTGGAAAGTTTTTATCGAAGATGTAAGGCATATGTACGTGTAGGAAGAGAGGAAAGTGATTGGTTCTCAGTGAATGTTGGTTTTCGGCAGGGTTGTATGATGTCTCCATTGTTGTTTAATTTGTTTATGGATGGGGTTGTTAGAGAGGTGAAAACAAGAGTTTTGGAAAAAGGGGCAAGTATGTAGTCTGCTGTGGATGAGAGAGCTTAGGAAGTGAGTCAGTGTTTGCTGATGATTCGTGTGGGAAATTGCAGCAGCTGGTTACTGAGTTTGGTAAAGTGTGTGAGAGAAGAAAGGTGAGAGTAAATGTGAATAAGAGCAAGGTTACTAGGTACAGTAGAGTTGAGGGACAAGTTAATTGGTATGTAAGTTTGAATGGAGAGAAACTGGAGGAAGTGAATTGTTTTAGATATCTGGGAGCGGATTTAGCAGCGGATGGAACCATGGAAGCGGAAGTGAATCATAGGTTGAGGGAGGGGGCGAAAGTTCTTGGAGCGTTGAAGAATGTTTGGAAGTCGAGAACATTATCTCGGAAAGCAAAAATGGGTAAGTTTGAAGGAATAGTGGTTCCAACAATGTTGTATGGTTGCGAGGCGTGGGCTATGGATAGAGTTGTGCGCAGGAGGATGGATGTGCTGGAATTGAGATGTTTGAGGACAATGTGTGGTGTGAGGTGGTTTGATCGAGTAAGTAACGTAAGGGTAAGAGAGATGTGTGGAAATAAAAAGAGCGTGGTTGAGAGAGCAGAAGAGGGTGTTTTGAAATGGCTTTGGCACATGGAGAGAATGAGTGAGGAAAGATTGACCAAGAGGATATATGTGTCGGAGGTGGAGGGAACGAGGAGAAGTGGGAGACCAAATTGGAGGTGGAAAGATGGAGTGAAAAAGATTTTGTGTGATCAGGGCCTGAACATACAGTACGGTAAAAGGCGTGCAAGGAATAGAGTGAATTGGAACGATATGGTATATCGGGGTCGACGTGCTGTCAATGGATTGAACCAGGGCATGTGAAGCGTCTGGGGTAAACCATGGAAAGTTCTGTGGGGCCTGGATGTAGAAAGGGAGCTGTTGTTTCTCTGCATTATTACATGACAACTAGAGACTGAGTGTGAACGAAAGTGGCCTTTGTTGTCTTTTCCTAGCTGTGCCTCGCGCACATGAGGGGTGAGGGGGTTTTTATTTCATGTGTGGCGAGGTGGTGATGGGAACGAATAAAGGCAGACAGTATGAATTACATACATGTGTATATATGTATATGTTTGTGTGTGTATATATATGTATACGTTGAGATGAATAGATATGTATATCTGCGTGTGTGGACGTGTATGTATATACATGTGTATGTGGGTGGGTTGTGTCATTCTTTCGTCTGTTCCCTTGCTTTACCTCGCTAACGCGTGAGACAGCGACAAAGCAAAATAAATGAATAAATAGAATGTATATATATATATATATATATATATATATATATATATATATATATATATATATATATATATATATATATATATATATTTATATATATATATATATATATATATATATATATATATATATATATATATATATATATATATATATATATATATATATATATATATATATATATATATATATGAAGTCTGTTGGGGATGAGAGAGCTTGGGAAGTGAGTCAGTTGTTGTTCGCTGATGATACAGCGCTGGTGGCTGATTCATGTGAGAAACTGCAGAAGCTGGTGACTGAGTTTGGTAAAGTGTGTGGAAGAAGAAAGTTAAGAGTAAATGTGAATAAGAGCAAGGTTATTAGGTACAGTAGGGTTGAGGGTCAAGTCAATTGGGAGGTGAGTTTGAATGGAGAAAAACTGGAGGAAGTGAAGTGTTTTAGATATCTGGGAGTGGATCTGTCAGCGGATGGAACCATGGAAGCGGAAGTGGATCATAGGGTGGGGGAGGGGGCGAAAATTCTGGGGGCCTTGAAGAATGTGTGGAAGTCGAGAACATTATCTCGGAAAGCAAAAATGGGTATGTTTGAAGGAATAGTGGTTCCAACAATGTTGTATGGTTGCGAGGCGTGGGCTATGGATAGAGTTGTGCGCAGGAGGATGGATGTGCTGGAAATGAGATGTTTGAGGACAATGTGTGGTGTGAGGTGGTTTGATCGAGTGAGTAACGGAAGGGTAAGAGAGATGTGTGGAAATAAAAAGAGCGTGGTTGAGAGAGCAGAAGAGGGTGTTTTGAAGTGGTTTGGGTACATGGAGAGAATGAGTGAGGAAAAATTGACCAAGAGGATATATGTGTCGGAGGTGGAGGGAACGAGGAGAAGAGGGAGACCAAATTGGAGGTGGAAAGATGGAGTGAAAAAGATTTTGTGTGATCGGGGTCTGAACATGCAGGAGGGTGAAAGGAGGGCAAGGAATAGAGTGAATTGGAGCGATGTGGTATACCGGGGTTGACGTGCTGTCAGTGGATTGAATCAAGGCATGTGAAGCGTCTGGGGTAAACCATGGAAAACTGTGTAGGTATGTATATTTGCGTGTGTGGACGTATGTATATACATGTGTAGGGGGGGGGGGGTTGGGCCATTTCTTTCGTCTGTTTCCTTGCGCTACCTCGCAAACGCGGGAGACAGCGACAAAGTATAATAATAAAAAAAAAAAAATATATATATATATATATATATATATATATATATATATATATATATATATATATATATATATATATATATATATATACATATGTATATTCATACTATTAGCCATTTCCCGCAATAGCGAGGTAGCTTTAAGAACAGAGGACTGGGCCTTTGAGGGAATATCCTCACCTGGCCCCCTTCTTTGTTCCTTCTTTTGGAGAATTAAGAAAAAAAACGAGAGGGAGGATTTCCAGCCCCCCGCTCCCTTCCCTTTACACGCAGGGAATACGTGGGAAGTATTCTTTCTACCCTATCCACAGGGATATATATATATATATATATATAGAGAGAGAGAGAGAGAGAGAGAGAGAGAGAGAGAGAGAGAGAGAGAGAGAGAGAGAGAGAGAGAGAGAGAGAGAGAGAGAGAGAGAGAGAGAGAGAGAGAGAGAGAGAGAATGAGGAGAGAGAATTGCAAATATGAGTGATGTTGTGGTCATGAATATCACTTGAACTGCACCATTAAGCCGCCGGGCTCCCGGGGAATGACCTCTCCTGTTGCTCCATTACATCCAGATAATTTGCCTCATGGAGCATCCATCTGCCTTAGGCAGGTCATCAGTGGAACAAACAGCATGCAATACACATTTGCTAATTGGAGCAGTGATGCGAGAATGTCGTCTTGCACAAGATATAATTTGATGACCGGAAACTTTCTACGAAATTTTGTTACGATTTCGAGAGACAAAATCACTCTGAGTGTTAATTTGGCTGACAATATTTTCTGAGAGGAAAGATTGAATATATATCAGTTCATGAACCGTTCCATCGAGGACTCGAAATCTATTTTGTTTGAGCGACAAGCACGGCTGTATATCGCCGTGAAATAATCAACTGTTTAGCATTTTGTTATTATATATATTGTCATAAGCAGACGAAAAGACAGACGATTAGGTATATTTCGATAATATTACATTGTTGAGGGTACAAGATCCATAGGGCACATATTTACAATAATCAGTAAAAGATTAAAAGGTATGTTTGCCGTAACAAAGAACTAGATGGCTTGTGATAAACAAAGAAATATCAGATTGATTTACCTTACAAGTCCAAGAGTTTCTTCTTTGATGTCAAATATCATAGACCACTATGGTTAATGAGTCCTGTCACATTTTGGATACACGACCTCTTCATATGTGCTCTACATGTGAACGGTTGAAGTCGGTCACTGCCGCGTGTTGGTCTTGTGTTCACCTCACTGCGTCGAGGAGGTAGGAGGTCTCTGTGCTTACCGTCATTGAGTAGTCTATTCGTGATCTCCAAGGTCAGCTCCTCTCTCTTTTGTGACCGTGTCTGTAAGGAAGATTCTGTGTTGGCTTCTTGATAATTTTTGTCATACCCATGGCAGATCTTCATCGCTTTCGCCTGCACCTACTCGATCGACCAAGACAGGTGAGCAGAGCGCAGCATGAAGCAGCGGGCAGCAATACTCAAGGGCGGGTCTTATGTAAGTTATGTATGTTTTGATAAATCAAGATGATCGGATGAGGCATTATATTTCTTCAGCATGCGTAGCTTGTAAAGAAGTCGGGATGCTCATGATGTGATGTTCAGCCCAGGTAAGATCAGAGTTTATGGTGACTATCAGTTTACAGCAGTTTGCCACTGGCATGTTCGTGTCTAACATGGTTACACTTGGTAAAACTAGTGGTACTTATAGTTTATGTTGCGTACAATATTTGGTACCTACTGATGTTTAGTGAGAAGTTGCCTACTGACGCCAAAGTGTACAGCTCCTGAGATGTGTCCTGCAAGGTACTCTGATTAGAAAGGCGATCGACTAAGCATGTTTCATGGATGGTAAGGTCATCTTAGTCCCTCAAGCGTTTTCTGTGTGTTGTGCAACTTCATTGGTTATCGGCACATCCTCAAGTTTGGAACGTACAGAAAACTAATTGTGTTCCTCCTTCCTAAATAAAGAAGAGTATCAAGAAATGATATCATATGCATGGATATTGCCGTGATGTGCATCACCTATCGTGATGTCATTACACTAGAGTCAGCGCAGAAAGCAAATGTGCTCAAAAGATTCTGTGAGAGATACTATCTCAGACAACACCTATCCTGATGTGGACAAGATATGAATATATAAATATGCATTAATATATATGTATATATATATATATATATATATATATATATATATATATATATATATATATATATATATATATATATATATATATATATATATATATATAGATATATATATATATATATAATATATATAAATTTTTTTTTTCTTTTTTTTCTTTTTTTGCTTTGTCGCTGTCTCCCGCGTTTGCGAGGTAGCGCAAGGGAACAGACGAAAGAAATGGCCCAACCCACCCCCATACACATGTATATACATACACGTCCACACACACAAATATACATACCTACACAGCTTTCCATGGTTTACCCCAGACGCTTCACATGCCCTGATTCAATCCACTGACAGCACGTCAACCACGGTATACCACATCGTTCCAGTTCACTCTATTCCTTGCCCTCCTTTCACCCTCCTGCATGTTCAGGCCCCGATCACACAAAATCTTTTTCACTCCATCTTTCCAAATCCATTTTGGTCTCCCACTTCTCCTCGTTCCCTCCACCTCCGACACATATATCCGCTTGGTCAATCTTTCCTCACTCATTCTCTCCATGTGCCCAAACCATTTCAAAACACCTCTTCTGCTCTCTCAACCACGCTCTTTTTATTTCCAAACATCTCTCTTACCCTTACGTTACTTACTCAATCAAACCACCTCACACCACATATTGTCCTCAAACATCTCATTTCCAACACATCCATCCTCCTGCGCACAACTCTATCGATAGCCTACGCCTCGTAACCATACAACATTGCTGAAACCACTATTCCTTCAAACATACCCATTTTTGCTTTCCGAGATAATGTTCTCGAATTCCACACATTCTTCAAAGTCTCCAAGGATTTTCGCCCCCTCCCCCACCTTATGATACACTTCCGCTTCCATGGTTCCATCAGCTGCAAGATCCACTCCCAGATATCTAAAACACTTTACTTCCTCCAGTTTTTCTCCATTCAAACTTACCTCCCAATTGACTTGACCCTCAACCCTACTGTACCTAATAACCTTGCTCTTATTCACATTTACTCTTAACTTTCTTCTTTCACACACTTTACCAAACTCAGTCACCAGCTTCTGCAGTTTCTAACATGAATCAGATACCAGCGGTTTATCATCAGCGAACAACAACTGACTCACTTCCCAACCTCTCTCATCCCCAACAGACTTCATACTTGCCCCTCTTTCCAAAACTCTTGCATTCACCTCCCTAACAACCCCATCCATAAACAAATTAAACAACCATGGAGACATCACACACCCCTGCCGCAATCCTACATTCACTGAGAACCGATCACTTTCCTCTCTTCCTACACGTACACATGCCTTACATCCTCGATAAAAACTTTTCACTGCTTCTAACAACTTGCCTCACACACCTTATATTCTTAATACCTTCCACAGAGCATCTCTATCAACTCTATCATATGCCTTCTCCAGATCCATAAACGCTACATACAAATCCATTTGCTTTTCTAAGTATTTCTCACATACATTCTTCAAAGCAAACATCTGATCCACACATCCTCTACCACTTCTGAAACCACACTGCTCTTCCCCAATCTGATGCTCTGTACATGCCTTCACCCTCTCAATCAATACTCTCCCATATAATTTACCAGGAATACTCAACAAACTTATACCTCTGTAAGTTGAGCACTCACTCTTATCCCCTTTGCCTTTGTACAATGGCACTATGCACGCATTCCGCCAATCCTCAGGCACCTCACCATGAGTCATACATACATTAAATAACCTTACCAACCAGTCAATAATACAGTCACCCCCTTTTTTAATAAATTCCACTGCAATACCATCCAAACCTGCTGCCTTGCCGGCTTTCATCTTCCGCAAAGCTTTTACTACCTCTTCTCTGTTTACAAAATCATTTTCCCTAACCCTCTCACTTTCCACACCACTTCGACCAAAATACCCTATATCTGCCACTCTATCATCAAACACATTCAACAAACCTTCAAAATACTCACTCCATCTCCTTCTCACATCACCACTACTTGTTATCACCTCCCCATTTGCGCCCTTCACTGAAGTTCCCATTTGCTCCCTTGTCTTACGCACTTTATTTACTTCCTTCCAGAACATCTTTTTATTCTCCCTAAAATTTAATGATACTCTCTCACCCCATCTCTCATTTGCCCTCTTTTTCACCTCTTGCACCTTTCTCTTGACATCCTGTCTTTTTCTTTTATACATCTCCCACTCAATTGCATTTTTTCCCTGCAAAAATCGTCCAAATGCCTCTCTCTTCTCTTTCACTAATAATCTTACTTCTTCATTCCACCACTCACTACTCTTTCTAATCAACCCACCTCCCACCCTTCTCATGCCACAAGCATCTTTTGCGCAATCCATCACTGATTCCGTAAATACATCCCATTCCTCCCCCACTCCCCTTACTTCCATTGTTCTCACCTTTTTCCATTCTGTACTTAGTCTCTCCTGGTACTTCCTCACACAAGTCTCCTTCCCAAGCTCACTTACGCTCACCACCCTCTTCACCCCAACATTCACTCTTCTTTTCTGAAAACCAATACAAATCTTCACCCTCGCCTCCACAAGATAATGATCAGACATCCCTCCAGTTGCACCTCTCAGCATATTAAGACCCAAAAGTCTCTCTTTCGCGCGCCTGTCAATTAACACGTAATCCAATAACGCTCTCTGGCCATCTCTCCTACTTACATACGTATACTTATGTATATCTCGCTTTTTAAACCAGGTATTCCCAATCACCAGTCCTTTTTCAGCGCAAAAATCTACAAGCTCTTCACCATTTCCATTTACAACACTGAACACCCCATGTATACCAATTATTCCCTCAACTGCCACATTACTCACCTTTGCATTCAAATCACCCATCATTATAACCCGGTCTCGTGCATCAAAACCACAAACACACTCATTCAGCTGCTCCCAAAACACTTGCCTCTCATGATCTTTCTTCTCATGCCCAGGTGCATATGCACCAATAATAACCCATCTCTCTCCATCAACTTTCAGTTTTACCCATATTAATCGATAATTTACGTTCTTACATTCTATCACATACTCCCACAACTCCTGTTTCAGGAGTACTGCTACTCCTTCCCTTGCTCTTGTCCTCTCACTAACCCCTGAATTTACTCCTAAGACATTCCCAAACCATTCTTCCCCTTTACTCTTGAGCTTCGTTTCACTCAGAGCCAAAACATCCAGGTTCCTTTCCTCGAACATACTAACTATCTCTCTTCTTTTCACATCTTGGTTACATCCACACACATTTAGACACCCCAATCTGAGCCTTCGAGGAGGATGAGCACTACCCACGTGACTCCTTCTGTTTTCCATTTTAGAAAGTTAAAAAATACAAGGAGGGGAGGATTTCTAGCCCCCCGCTCCCGTCCCCTCTAGTCGCCTTCAACGACACGCGAGGAATGCGTGGGAAGTATTCTTTCACCCCTATCCCAGGGATAATATATATATATATATATATATATATAAAATATATATATATATAATAAT
>NC_092241.1:12771281-12782379 GCF_036320965.1 Panulirus ornatus
TGTGATTGTTACACGAAAGTGCACTTGCAAACTTATCGTGTTTCATTTTCACAGTGGACTCGTAGGAATATCTTGATCACGCTCAAAATTGTGATCTTTTCCAACACACACATATATATATTTTTCTTTCTTTCATACTATTCGCCATTTCCCGCATTAGCGAGGTAGCGTTGAGAACAGAGGACTGGGCCCTTGAGGGAATATCCTCACCTGGGCCCCTTCTCTGTTCCCTCTTTTGGAAAATTAATGTGATTAAACAAGGCATTTGATTCTTATCCCGTTCTTATACTATATTTATGTTGCTTAATACTTCCCACGCATTCCTCACGTGTCGTAGAAGGCGACTAAAGGGGACGGGAGCGGGGGGCCAGAAACCCTCCCCTCCTTGTATTTTAACATTCTAAAAGGGGAAACAGAAGAAGGAGTCACGCGAGGAGTGCTCATCCGCCTCGAAGGCTCAGATTGGGGTGTCTAAATGTGTGTGGATGTAACCAAGATGAGAAAAAAGGAGAGATAGGTAGTATGTTTGAGGAAAGGAACCTGGATGTTTTGGCTCTGAGGGAAACGAAGCCAAAGGGTAAAGGGGAAGAGTGGTTTGGGAATGTCTTGGGAGTAAAGTCAGGGGTTAGTGAGGGGACAAAGGCAAGGAAGGGAGTAGCACTACTCCTGAATCAGGAGTTGTGGGAGTATGTGATAGAGTGTAAGAAAGTAAATTCTAGATAAATATGGGTAAAACTGAAAGTTGATGGAGAGAGATGGGTGATTACTGGTGCATGTGCACCTGGGCATGAGAAGAAAGATCATGAGAGGCAAGTGTTTTGGGAGCAGCTGAATGAGGGTGTTAGTGGCTTTGATGCACAAGACCGGGTTATAATGATGGGTGATTTGAATGCAAAGGTGAGTAATGTGGCAGTTGAGGGAATAATCGGTATACATGGAGTGTTCAGTGTTGTAAATGGAAATGGTGAAGAGCTTGTAGATTTATGTGCTGAAAAAGGACTGGTGATCGGGAATACCTGGTTTAAAAAGAGATATATACATAAGTATACGTATGTAAGTAGGAGAGATGGCCAGAGAGCGTTATTGGATTACGTGTTAATTGATAGACGTAGGAAAGAGAGACTTTTGGATGTTAATGTGCTGAGAGGTGCAGTTGGAGGAATGTCTGATCATTATCTTGTGGAGGCGAAGGTGAAGATTTGTGGGGGTTTTCAGAAAAGAAGAGAGAATGTTGGGGTGAAGAGAGTGGTGAGAGTAAGTGAGCTGGGGAAGGAGACTTGTGTGAGGAAGTACCAGGAGAGACTGAGTACAGAATGGGAAAAGGAGAGAACAAAGGAGGTAAGGGGAGTGTAGGAGGAATGGGATCTATTTAGGAAACAGTGATGGCTTCCGCAAAAGATGCTTGTGGCATGAGAAGCGTGGGAGGTGAGTTGATTAGAAAAGGTAGTGAGTGGTGGGATGAAGAAGTAAGGTTATTAGTGAAAGAGAAGAGAGAGGCATTTGGACGATTTTTGCAGGGCAAAAATGTAAATGAGTGGGAGAGGTATAAAAGAAAGAGGCAGGAGGTCAAGAGAAAGATGCAAGAGGTGAAAAAGAGGGCAAATGAGAGTTGGGATGAGAGAGTATCATTAAATTTCAGGGAGAATAAAAAGATGTTTTGGAAGGAGGTAAATAAAGTGCGTAAGACAAGGGAGCAAATGGGAACTTCAGTGAAGGGGGCAAATGGGGAGGTGATAACAAGTAGTGGTGATGTGAGAAGGAGATGGAGTGAGTGTTTTGAAGGTTTGTTGAATGTGTTTGATGATAGAGTGGCAGATATAGGGTGTTTTGGTCGAGGTGTTGTGCAAAGTGAGAGGGTTAGGGAAAATGATTTGGTAAATAGAGAAGAGGTACTAAAAGCTTTACGGAAGATGAAAGCCGGCAAAGGAGCAGGTTTGGATGGTACTGCAGTGGAATTTATTAAAAAAGTGGGTGACTGTATTGTTGACCGGTTGGTAAGGTTATTTAATGTATGTATGATTCATGGTGAGGTGCCTGAGGATTGGCGAAATACTTGCATAGTGCCATTGTACAAAGGCAAAGGGGATAAGAGTGAGTGCTCAAATTACCAGAGGTATACGTTTGTTGAGTATTCCTGGTAAATTATATGGGAGGGTATTGATTGAGAGGGTGAAGGCGTGTACAGAGCATCAGATTGGGGAAGAGCAGTGCGGTTTCAGAAGTGGTAGAGGATGTGTGGATCAGGTGTTTGCTGTGAAGAATGTATGTGAGAAAAACTTAGAAAAACAAATGGATTTGTATGTAGCATTTATGGATCTGTAGAAGGCATATGATAGAGTTGATAGAGATGCTCTGTGGGAGGTTTTAAGAATATATGGTATGGAAGGCAAGTTGTCAGAAGCAGTGAAAAGTTTTTATCGAGGATGTAAGGCATGAGTACGTGTAGGAAGAGAGGAAAGTGATTGGTTCTCAGTGAGTGTAGGTTTGCGGCAGAGGTGTGTGATGTCTCCATGGTTGTTTAATTTGTTTATGGATGGGGTTGTTAGGGAGGTGAATGCAAGAGTTTTGGAAAGAGGGGCAAGAATGCAGTCTGTTGCGGATGAGAGAGCATGGGAAGTGAGTCAGTTGTTGTTCGCTGATGATACAGCGTTGGTGGCTGATTCATGTAAGAAACTGCAGAAGCTGGTGACTGAGTTTGGTAAAGTGTGTGAAAGAAGAAAGTTAAGAGTAAACGTGAATAGGAGCAAGGTTATTAGGTACAGTAGGGTTGAGGGTCAAGTCAATTGGGAGGTAAGTTTGAATGGAGAGAAACTGGAGGAAGTAAAGTGTTTTAGATATCTGGGAGTGGATCTGGCAGCGGATGGAACCATGGAAGCGGAAGTGGATCATAGGGTGGGGGAGGGGGCGAAAATTCTGGGGGCCTTGAAGAATGTGTGGAAATCGAGAACATTATCTCGGAAAGCAAAAATGGGTATGTTTGAAGGCATAGTGGTTCCAACAATGTTGTATGGTTGCGAGGCGTGGGCTATGGATAGAGTTGTGCGCAGGAGGATGGATGTGCTGGAAATGAGATGTTTGAGGACAATGTGTGGTGTGAGGTGGTTTGATCGAGTGAGTAACGTAAGGGTAAGAGAGATGTGTGGAAATAAAAAGAGCGTGGTTGAGAGAGCAGAAGAGGGTGTTTTGAAGTGGTTTGGGCACATGGAGAGAATGAGTGAGGAAAGATTGACCAAGAGGATATATGTGTCGGAGATGGAGGGAACGAGGAGAAGAGGGAGACCAAATTGGAGGTGGAAAGATGGAGTGAAAAAGATTTTGTGTGATCGGGGCCTGAACATGCAGGAGGGTGAAAGGAGGGCAAGGAATAGAGTGAATTGGAGCGATGTGGTATACCGGGGTTGACGTGCTGTCAGTGGATTGAATAAAGGCATGTGAAGCGTCTGGGGTAAACCATGGAAAGCTGTGTAGGTTTGTATATTTGCGTGTGTGGACGTATGTATATACATGTGTATGGGGGTGTTTGGGCCATTTCTTTCGTCTGTTTCCTTGTGCTACCTCGCAAACGCGGGAGACAGCGACAAAGTATAAAAAAAAAAAAAAAAAAAAAAAAAAATATATATATATATATATATATATATATATATATATATATATATATATATATATATATATATATATATATATATATATATATATATATATATATATATATATATATATATATATATATATATATATATATATTATCCCTGTGGATAGGGGAGAAAGAATACTTCCCACGTATTCCCTGCGTGTCGTAGAAGACGACTTAAAGGGGAGGGAGCGGGGGGCTGGAAATCCTCCCCTCTTGTTTTTTTTTTAATTTTCCAGAAAAAAGAACAGAGAAGGGGGCCAGGCGAGGATATTCCCTCAGAGGCCCAGTCCTCTGTTCTTAACGCTACCTTGCTAATGCGGGAAATGGCGAATAGTTTGAAAGAGAGAAAGATATATATATATATATATATATATATATATATATATATATATATATATATATATATATATATATATATATATATATATATATATATATATATATATATATATATATATATATATATATATATATATATATATATATATATATATATATATATATATATATATATATATATATATATATATATATATATATATATATATTGATACAGTGGTTAAATTGATGAGAACTGCTATTGACGTTTGTGTAAATATATCATACATTTCCCTTTTCCATAGCCAGAGGTTGAACCATTATGTGACATTCATTTTTCATTTCATTTCAAGCTAGAAGTTTCAGTTTTCTAATTGTTTCTTACATTTTTCATATGTTTTTATATGTATATGTGTGTGTGTGTGTATATGTGCGTATGTATGTGTATGTATATATATATATATATATATATATATATATATATATATATATATATATATATATATATATATATATATATATATATATATATATATATATATATATGTATATATATATTTTTTTTTTTTTCAAACTATTCGCCATTTCCCGCGTTAGCGAGGTAGCGTTAAGAACAGAGAACTGGGCCACAGGGAATATCCTCACCTGGCCCCCTTCTCTGTTCCTTCTTTTGGAAAATTAAAAAAAAAAAAAAAAAAAAAAAAAAAAAAAATTAAGAGGGGAGGATTTCCAGCCCCCCGCTCCCTCCCCTTTTAGTCGCCTTCTACAACACGCAGGGAATACGTGGGAAGTATTATTTTGCTTTGTCACTGTCTCCCGCGTTAGCGAGGTAGCGCAAGGAAACAGACGAAAGAATGGCCCAACCCACCCTCATACACATGTATATACATACATTCCTGGCACTACCTCGCTGATGCAGGAGACAGCGATCAGGTATGAAAAAAAATATATATATGCATATACATCCTCTTTCAGAAATTAAAAACTAGAAGGAGAAGGTTTCCAGCTACCTGCTCCCACCGCCTTTAGTTGCCTTCTACAACATGTGGGGAATAAGGAAGCAGAATTCTTTTTCACCTACCTCAGCTGAGCTTTCGGTGTATTACACACGACAGGTAGAGAATGAGTGTGAGCAGATGTCTGTTTCCTGAAATTATCGAGCTGATACATTGATGCAGGGGGCAGCAATCGGATGTGAGGTAAGAGAATATGATGTATATGTTATTTGTTTTATTTTCCCCTCATGCATTTGTGCTGTTTCCAGTGGGGCAGGGTGGCTTTGGGAACCAGCTTTATCATATGATTCTGTACTTTTATTTTACCTTTAAGATCCTTGAGTTCATATTTCATCATTCTTATTTCTTATGTTATGCAAGTTCTATCATGATTATCTCATTTTTGTTTAACCAGTTTTATGAATTGACATTTTCTTAAAATCACTATGGTTTATTAATAAAAATTGTTTGGTTATTTTTATCATTTCAGCAGTTCCTTTGTCAGCACATGCTGCTTCACCTGTGACTTGAATGTTATGCAAGCTACATCTTTTTTTATATCTACTGAACCAACCATGACTTGCTCCTTCAAAGTCTCAAAAAGACTTCTAGACTTCGCCTGAATTGTTAGTAAGCTTAGTGGTGCATATTTTTGAATTTATCTTCCATCCACAGCATCAACAACTTTTCCATTTCGTGAATGGGCCCTTCTTGTGGCTTTGTAATTATTGTAGACTTCATTATTTGCCAAACCTTTCACTGGTTCATATTTTTTCTTTGTCCCTTAATATTGTGGAGACTGTCTAATGGGACAACTGTCGATCAAGTGCAATCACATTGACTTTTCCCCTCCATATATATATATATATATATATATATATATATATATTTTTTTTTTTTTTTTTATTATACTTTGTCGCTGTCTCCCGCGTTTGCGAGGTAGCGCGAGGAAACAGACGAAAGAAATGGCCCAACCCCCATACACACGTACATACACACGTCCACACACGCAAATATACATACCTACACAGCTTTCCATGGTTTACCCCAGACGCTTCACATGCCTTGATTCAATCCACTGACAGCACGTCAACCCCTGTATACCACATCGCTCCAATTCACTCTATTCCTTGCCCTCCTTTCACCCTCCTGCATGTTCAGGCCCCGATCACACAAAATCTTTTTCACTCCATCTTTCCACCTCCAATTTGGTCTCCCTCTTCTCCTCGTTCCCTCCACCTCCGACACATATATCCTCTTGGTCAATCTTTCCTCACTCATTCTCTCCATGTGCCCAAACCATTTCAAAACACCCTCTTCTGCTCTCTCAACCACGCTCTTTTTATTTCCACACATCTCTCTTACCCTTACGTTACTTACTCGATCAAACCACCTCACACCACACATTGTCCTCAAACATCTCATTTCCAGCACATCCATCCTCCTGCGCACAACTCTATCCATAGCCCACGCCTCGCAACCATACAACATTGTTGGAACCACTATTCCTTCAAACATACCCATTTTTGCTTTCCGAGATAATGTTCTCGACTTCCACACATTTTTCAAGGCTCCCAAAATTTTCGCCCCCTCCCCCACCCTATGATTCACTTCCGCTTCCATGGTTCCATCCGCTGACAGATCCACTCCCAGATATCTAAAACACTTCACTTCCTCCAGTTTTTCTCCATTCAAACTCACCTCCCAATTGACTTGACCCTCAACCCTACTGTACCTAATAACCTTGCTCTTATTCACATTTACTCTTAACTTTCTTCTTCCACACACTTTACCAAACTCAGTCACCAGCTTCTGCAGTTTCTCACATGAATCAGCCACCAGCGCTGTATCATCAGCGAACAACAACTGACTCACTTCCCAAGCTCTCTCATCCCCAACAGACTTCATACTTGCCCCTCTTTCCAGGACTCTTGCATTTACCTCCCTAACAACCCCATCCATAAACAAATTAAACAACCATGGAGACATCACACACCCCTGCCGCAAACCTACATTCACTGAGAACCAATCACTTTCCTCTCTTCCTACACGTACACATGCCTTACATCCTCGATAAAAACTTTTCACTGCTTCTAACAACTTGCCTCCCACACCATATATTCTTAATACCTTCCACAGAGCATCTCTATCAACTCTATCATATGCCTTCTCCAGATCCATAAATGCTACATACAAATCCATTTGCTTTTCTAAGTATTTCTCACATACATTCTTCAAAGCAAACACCTGATCCACACATCCTCTACCACTTCTGAAACCGCACTGCTCTTCCCCAATCTGATGCTCTGGGGATAGGGGTGAAAGAATACTTCCCACGCATTCCTCGCGTGTCGTAGAAGGCGACTATAGGGGACGGGAGCGGGGGATAGAAATCCTCCCCTCCTTGTATTTTTTAACTTTCTAAAATGGGAAACAGAAGAAGGGGTCACGCGGGGATTGCTCATCCTCCTCGAAGGCTCAGAATGGGGTGTCTAAATGTGTGTGGATGTAACCAAGATGTGAAAAAAGGAGAGATAGGTAGTATGCTTGAGGAAAGGAACCTGGATGTTTTGGCTCTGAGTGAAACGAAGCTAAAGGGTAAAGGGGAAGAGTGGTTTGGGAATGTCTTGGGAGTAAAGTCAGGGGTTAGTGAGAGAACAAGAGCAAGGGAAGGAGTAGCAGTACTCCTGAAACAGGAGTTGTGGGAGTATGTGATGGAATGTAAGAAAGTAAATTCTCGCTTAATATGGGTAAAACTGAAAGTTGATGGAGAGAGATGGGTATTTATTGTTGCATATGCACCTGGGCATGAGAAGAAAGATCATGAGAGGCAAGTGTTTTGGGGGCAGCTTTATGAGTGTGTTAGTGGTTTTGATGCACAAGACCGGGTTATAGTGATGGGTGATTTGAATGCAAAGGTGAGTAATGTGGCAGTTGAGGGAATAATTGGTATACATGGGGTGTTCAGTGTTGTAAAAGGAAATGGTGAAGAGCTTGTAGATTTATGTGCTGAAAAAGGACTGGTGATTGGGAATACCTGGTTTAAAAAGCGAGATATACATAAGTATACGTATGTTAGTAGGAGAGATGGCCAGAGAGCGTTATTGGATTACGTGTTAATTGACAGGTGCGCGAAAGAGAGACTTTTGGATGTTAATGTGCTGAGAGGTGCAACTGGAGGGATGTCTGATCATTACCTTGTGGAGGATAAGGTGAAGATTTGTATGGGTTTTCAGAAAAGAAGAGTGAATGTTGGGGTGAAGAGGGTGGTGAGAGTAAGTGAGCTTGGGAAGGAGACTTGTGTGAGGAAGTGCCATGAGAGACTGAGTACAGAATTGAAAAAGGTGAGAACAATGGAAGTGAGGGGAGTGGGGGAGGAATGGGATGTACTTAGGGGAATCAGTGATGGATTGCGCAAAAGATGCTTGTGGCATGAGAAGAGTGGGAGGTGGGTTGATTAGAAAGGGTAGTGAGTGGTGGGATGAAGAAGTAAGATTATTAGTGAAAGAGAAGAGAGAGGCATTTGGACGATTTTTGCAGGGAAAAAATGCAATTGAGTGGAAGATGTATAAAAGAAAGAGACAGGAGGTCAAGAAAAAGGTGCAAAAGGTGAAAAAGAGGGCAAATGAGAGTTGGGGTGAGAGAGTATCATTAAATTTTAGGGAGAATAAAAAGATGTTCTGGAGGGAGGTAAATAAAGTGCGTAAGACAAGGGAGCAAATTGGAACTTCAGTGAAGGGCGCAAATGGGGAGGTGATAACAAGTAGTGGGGATGTGAGAAGGAGATGGAGTGAGTATTTTGAGGGTTTGTTGAATATGTTTGATGATAGAGTGGCAGACATAGGGTGTCTTGGTCGAGGTGGTGTGCAAAGTGAGAGGGTTAGGGAAAATGATTTGGTAAACAGAGAAGAGGTAGTAAAAGCTTTGCGGAAGATGAAAGCCAGCAAGGCAGCAGGTTTGGATGGTATTGCAGTGGAATTTATTAAAAAAGGGGGTGACTGTATTATTGACTGGTTGATAAGGTTATTTATTGTATATATGACTCATGGTGAGGTGCCTGAGGATTGGCGGAATGCGTGCATAGTGCCATTGTACAAAGGCAAAGGGGATAAGGGTGACTGCTCAAATTACAGAGGTATAAGTTTGTTCAGTATTCCTGGTAAATTATATGGGCAGGTATTGATTGAGAGGGTGAAGGCATGTACAGAGCATCAGATTGGGGAAGAGCAGTGTGGTTTCAGAAGTGGTAGAGGATGTGTGGATCAGGTGTTTGCTTTGAAGAATGTAAGTGAGAAATACTTGGAAAAGCAAATGGATTTGTATGTAGCATTTATGGATCTGGAGAAGGCATATGGTAGAGTTGATAGAGATGCTCTGTGGAAGGTACTAAGAATATATGGTGTGGGAGGCAAGTTGTTAGAAGCAGTGAAAAGTTTTTATCGAGGATGTAAGGCATGTGTACGTGTAGGAAGAGAGGAAAGTGATGGTGGTTGTTAGGGAGGATGGGGTTGTTAGGGAGGTAAATGCAAGAGTTTTGGAAAGAGGGGCAAGTATGAAGTCTGTTGGGGACGAGAGAGCCTGGGAAGTGAGTCAGTTGTTGTTCGCTGATGATACAGCGCTGGTGGCTGATTCATGTGAGAAACTGCAGAAGCTGGTGACTGAGTTTGGTAAAGTGTGTGGAAGAAGAAAGTTAATAAGAGTTAATAAAAGTGAATAAGAGCAAGGTTATTAGGTACAGTAGGGTTGAGGGTCAAGTCAAGTGGATCTGGCAGCGGATGGAACCATGGAAGCGGAAGTGGATCATAGGGTCGGGGAGGGGGCGAAAATCCTGGGAGCCTTGAAAAATGTGTGGAAGTCGAGAACATTATCTCGGAAAGCAAAAATGGTTATGTTTGAAGGAATAGTGGTTCCAACAATGTTGTATGGTTGCGAGGCGTGGGCTATGGATAGAGTTGTGCGCAGGAGGATGGACGTGCTGGAAATGAGATGTTTGAGGACAAAATGTGGTGTGAGATGGTTTGACCGAGTAAGTAAAGTAAGGGTAAGAGAGATGTGTGGAAATTAAAAGAGCGTGGTTGAGAGAGCAGAAGAGGGTGTTTTGAAATGGTTTGGGCACATGGAGAGAATGAGTGAGGAAAGATTGACCAAGAGGATATATGTGTCGGAGGTGGAGGGAACGAGGAGAAGTGGGAGACCAAATTGGAGGTGGAAAGATGGAGTGAAAGAGATTTTGTGTGATCGGGGCCTGAACATGCAGGAGTGTGAAAGGAGGGCAAGGAATAGAGTGAATTGGATTGATGTGGTATATCGGGGTTGACTTGCTGTCAGTGGATTGAATCAGGGCATAAAAACTTTTCACTGCTTCCAACAACTTCCCTCCCACACCTTATACTGTTACTACCTTCCACAGAGCATCTCTATCAACTCTATCACATACCTTCTCCATATCCATAAATGGTACATACAAATCCATTTGCTTTTCTATGTCTTTCTCACATACATTCTTTAAAGCAAACACCTGATCCACATATCCTCTACCACTTCTGAAACCACACTGCTCTTCCCCAGTCTGATGCTCTGTATATGCCTTCACCCCCTCAATCAATACCATCCCATATAATTTCCGGGGGATACTCAACACACTTATACTTCTGTAATTTGAGCACTCACTTTCATCCCCTTTCCCTTTGTAAAACAGTACTATGGAAGCATTCCGCCAATCCTCAGGCACCTCATCATGAGTCATACACACATTGAATAACCTTACCAACCAGTCAAAGATTCAGTCAACCCCTTGTTTCATAGAGTCCACTGCAATAAATCCAAACCCGCTGCCTTGAAGGCTTCCATCTTCCGCAAAACATTTACTACCTCTTCCCTGTTCACCAAATCAATTTCCCTAACCTTGTCACTTTAAACGCCACCTCGACCAGAACACCCTATATCTGCCACTCTATCATGAAACACATTCAACAAACCTTCAAAATACTCACTCCATCTCCTTCTCACATCACCAATACTTGTTATCACCTCTCCACTAGCCCCATTCACTGAAGTTCCCATTGATTCCTTTGTCTTACGCACTTTATTTACCTCCTTCCAAAACATCTTTTTATTCTACCAAAAATTTATATGTATATATATATATATT
>NC_092241.1:12782479-12793363 GCF_036320965.1 Panulirus ornatus
GGGAGTAAAGTCAGGGGTTAGTGAGAGAACAAGAGCAAGGGAAGGAGTAGCAGTACTCCTGTAACAGGAGTTGTGGGAGTATGTGATGGAATGTAAGAAAGTAAATTCTCGCTTAATACGGGTAAAACTGAAAGTTGATGGAGAGAGATGGGTATTTATTGTTGCATATGCACCTGGGCATGAGAAGAAAGATCATGAGAGGCAAGTGTTTTGGGGGCAGCTTTATGAGTGTGTTAGTGGTTTTGATGCACAAGACCGGGTTATAGTGATGGGTGATTTGAATGCAAAGGTGAGTAATGTGGCAGTTGAGGGAATAATTGGTATACATGGGGTGTTCAGTGTTGTAAAAGGAAATGGTGAAGAGCTTGTAGATTTATGTGCTGAAAAAGGACTGATGATTGGGAATACCTGGTTTAAAAAGCGAGATATACATAAGTATACGTATGTTAGTAGGAGAGATGGCCAGAGAGCGTTATTGGATTACGTGTTAATTGACAGGTGCGCGAAAGAGAGACTTTTGGATGTTAATGTGCTGAGAGGTGCAACTGGAGGGATGTCTGATCATTATCTTGTGGAGGCTAAGGTGAAGATTTGTATGGGTTTTCAGAAAAGAAGAGTGAATGTTGGGGTGAAGAGGGTGGTGAGAGTAAGTGAGCTTGGGAAGGAGACTTGTGTGAGGAAGTACCAGGAAAGACTGAGTACAGAATTGAAAAAGGTGAGAACAATGGAAGTGAGGGGAGTGGGGGAGGAATGGGATGTACTTAGGGGAATCAGTGATGGATTGCGCAAAAGATGCTTGTGGCATGAGAAGAGTGGGAGGTGGGTTGATTAGAAAGGGTAGTGAGTGGTGGGATGAAGAAGTAAGATTATTAGTGAAAGAGAAGAGAGAGGCATTTGGACGATTTTTGCAGGGAAAAAATGCAATTGAGTGGAAGATGTATGAAAGAAAGAGACAGGAGGTCAAGAAAAAGGTGCAAAAGGTGAAAAAGAGGGCAAATGAGAGTTGGGGTGAGAGAGTATCATTAAATTTTAGGGACAATAAAAAGATGTTCTGGAGGGAGGTAAATAAAGTGCGTAAGACAAGGGAGCAAATTGGAACTTCAGTGAAGGGCGCAAATGGGGAGGTGATAACAAGTAGTGGGGATGTGAGAAGGAGATGGAGTGAATATTTTGAGGGTTTGTTGAATATGTTTGATGATAGAGTGGCAGACATAGGATGTCTTGGTCGAGGTGGTGTGCAAAGTGAGAGGGTTAGGGAAAATGATTTGGTAAACAGAAAAAGAGGCAGTAAAAGCTTTGCGGAAGATGAAAGCCAGCAAGGCAGCAGGTTTGGATGGTATTGCAGTGGAATTTATTAAAAAAGGGGGTGACTGTATTATTGACTGGTTGATAAGGTTATTTATTGTATATATGACTCATGGTGAGGTGCCTGAGGATTGGCGGAATGCGTGCATAGTGCCATTGTACAAAGGCAAAGGGGATAAGGGTGACTGCTCAAATTACAGAGGTATAAGTTTGTTCAGTATTCCTGGTAAATTATATGGGCGGGTATTGATTGAGAGGGTGAAGGCATGTACAGAGCATCAGATTGGGGAAGAGCAGTGTGGTTTCACAAGTGGTAGAGGATGTGTGGATCAGGTGTTTGCTTTGAAGAATGTAAGTGAGAAATACTTAGAAAAGCAAATGGATTTGTATGTAGCATTTATGGATCTGGAGAAGGCATATGGTAAAGTTGATAGAGATACTCTGTGGAAGGTACTAAGAATATATGGTGTGGGAGGCAAGTTGTTAGAAGCAGTGAAAAGTTTTTATCGAGGATGTAAGGCATGTGTACGTGTAGGAAGAGAGGAAAGTGATTGGTTCTCAGTGAATGTAGGTTTGCGGCAGGGGTGTTTGATGTCTCCCTGGTTGTTTAATTTGTTTATGGATGGGGTTGTTAGGGAGGTAAATGCAAGAGTTTTGGAAAGAGGGGCAAGTATGAAGTCTGTTGGGGACGAGAGAGCCTGGGAAGTGAGTCAGTTGTTGTTCGCTGATGATACAGCGCTGGTGGCGGATTCATGTGAGAAACTGCAGAAGCTGGTGACTGAGTTTGGTAAAGTGTGTGGAAGAAGAAAGTTAATAAGAGTTGATAAAAGTGAATAAGAGCAAGGTTATTAGGTACAGTAGGGTTGAGGGTCAAGTCAAGTGGATCTGGCAGCGGATGGAACCATGGAAGCGGAAGTGGATCATAGGGTCGGGGAGGGGGCGAAAATCCTGGGAGCCTTGAAAAATGTGTGGAAGTCGAGAACATTATCTCGGAAAGCAGAAATGGTTATGTTTGAAGGAATAGTGGTTCCAACAATGTTGTATGGTTGCGAGGCGTGGGCTATGGATAGAGTTGTGCGCAGGAGGATGGACGTGCTGGAAATGAGATGTTTGAGGACAAAATGTGGTGTGAGATGGTTTGACCGAGTAAGTAACGTATGGGTAAGAGAGATGTGTGGAAATTAAAAGAGCGTGGTTGAGAGAGCAGAAGAGGGTGTTTTGAAATGGTTTGGGCACATGGAGAGAATGAGTGAGGAAAGATTGACCAAGAGGATATATGTGTCGGAGGTGGAGGGAACGAGGAGAAGTGGGAGACCAAATTGGAGGTGGAAAGATGGAGTGAAAAAGATTTTGTGTGATCGGGGCCTGAACATGCAGGAGTGTGAAAGGAGGGCAAGGAATAGAGTGAATTGGATTGATGTGGTATATCGGGGTTGACGTGCTGTCAGTGGATTGAATCAGGGCATAAAAACTTTTCACTGCTTCCAACAACTTCCCTCCCACACCTTATACTGTTACTACCTTCCACAGAGCATCTCTATCAACTCTATCACATACCTTCTCCATATCCATAAATGGTACATACAAATCCATTTGCTTTTCTATGTCTTTCTCACATACATTCTTTAAAGCAAACACCTGATCCACATATCCTCTACCACTTCTGAAACCACACTGCTCTTCCCCAGTCTGATGTTCTGTGCATGCCTTCACCCTCTCAATCAATACCATCCCATATAATTTCCAGGGGATACTCAACACACTTATACTTCTGTAATTTGAGCACTCACTTTCATCCCCTTTCCCTTTGTAAAACGGTACTATGGAAGCATTCCGCCAATCCTCAGGCACCTCACCATGAGTCATACACACATTGAATAACCTTACCAACCAGTCAAAGATTCAGGCAACCCCTTGTTTCATAGAGTCCACTGCAATAAATCCAAACCCGCTGCCTTGAAGGCTTCCATCTTCCGCAAAACATTTACTACCTCTCCCTGTTCACCAAATCAATTTCCCTAACCTTGTCACTTTAAACGCCACCTCGACCAGAACACCCTATATCTGCCACTCTATCATGAAACACATTCAACAAACCTTCAAAATACTCACTTCATCTCCTTCTCACATCACCAATACTTGTTATCACCTCTCCACTAGCCCCATTCACTGAAGTTCCCATTGATTCCTTTGTCTTACGCACTTTATTTACCTCCTTCCAAAACATCTTTTTATTCTACCAAAAATTTATATATATTATCCCTGGGGATAGGGGATTAAGAATACTTCCCACGTATTCCCTGCGTGTCGTAGAAGGCGACTAAAAGGGGAGGGAGCGGGGGGCTGGAAATCCTCCCCTCTCGTTTTTTTTTTTTTTTCTTTTTTTTTTAAATTTTCCAAAAGAAGGAACAGAGGGGGCCAGTTGAGGATATTCCAAAAAAGGCCCAGTCCTCTGTTCTTAGCGCTACCTCGCTAACGCGGGAAATGGCGAATAGTTTAAAAGAAAAGAAAAAGAATATATATATATATATATATATATATATATATATATATTTTATCCCTGGGGATAGGGGAGAAAGAATACTTCCCACGTATTCCCTGCGTGTCGTAGAAGGCGACTAAAAGGGGAGGGAGCGGGTGGCTGGAAATCCTCCCCTCTCGTTTTTTTTTTAATTTTCCAAAAGAAGGAACAGAGAAGGGGGCCAGGTGAGGATATTCCCTCTAAGGCCCAGTCCTCTGTTCATAGCGCTACCTCGCTAATGCGGGAAATGGCGAATAGTACGAAAGAGAGAAAAGAAAATATATATATATATATATATATATATATATATATATATATATATATATATATATATATATATATATATATATTTATATATATATATATATAAATATATATATATATATATATATATATATATATATATATATATATATATATATATATATATCCCTGGGGATAGGGGAGAAAGAATACTACCCACGCATTACTCACGTGTCGTAGGAGGCGACTAAAGGGGACGGACGCGGGGGGCTGGAAACCTACCCCTCCTTGTAATTTATCTTTCTAAAAGGGGAAACAGAAGAAGGAGTCACGCGTTGAGTGCTCATCCTCTTCGAGGGCTCAGATTGGGGTGTCTAAATGTGTGTGGATGTAACCAAGATAAGAAAAAAGGAGAGATAGGTAGTATGTTTGAGGAAAGGAACTCGCATGTTTTGGCTCTGAGTGATACGAAGCTCAAGGGTAAAGAGGAAGAGTGGTTTAGGAATGACTTGGGAGTAAAGTCAGGGGTTAGTCAGAGAACAAGCGCAAGGGAAGGAGTAGCGTTACTCTTGAAACAGGAGTGGTGGAGGAAAGTAAACTCTAGATTGTTATGGGTAGAACTGAAAGTGAATAGAGAGAGATGGGTGATTATTGTTGCATATGAACCTGGGCCTGAGAAGATAGATCACGAGAGGCAAGTGTTTTATGAACAGTTGAGTGAGTGTGTTAGTAGTTTTGATGCAAGAGACCGGGTTATAGTGCTGGGTAACTTAAATGCAAAGATGAAAAACGTGGCACTTGATTGAATAATTTGTATACATCGGGTGTTCAGTGTTGTAAATGGAAATGGTGTAGAGCTTGTAGATTTATGTGCTAAAAGGGACTGGTGATTGGGAATGCCTGGTTTAAGAAAGAGAGATATACATAAGTACACGTATGTAGGTAGAAGAGATTGCAAGAGAGCGTTATTGGTTTACGTGTTAATTGATAGGATCGCGAAAGAGAGACTTTTGGATGCTAATATGCTGAGAGGTGCATCTGGAGGGATGTCTGATCATTATCTTGTGGAGACAAAGGTGATGATTTGTAAATGTTTTCAGAAAAGAAGAGAAAGTCTTTGGGTGAAGAGAGTGGTGAGAGTAAGTGAGCGTGTGAGGGACACACGTGTGAGGAAGTACCAGGAGAGACTGAGTACAGAATGGAAAAAGGTGAGAAAAAAAGACATAAGGGGAGTGGGGGAGGAATGGGATATATTTAGGGAAGCAGTGATGGCTTTCGCAAAATATGCTCATGCCATGAAAAGCGTGGGAGGTGGGCTGATAAGAGTGGTTAGTGAATGGTGGGATGAAAAAGTAAGATTGTTAGTGAAAGAGAAGAGAGAGGCGTTTGGTCGATTTTTGCAGGGAAATAATGCAAATGAGTGGGAGATGTATAAAAGAAAGAGGCAGGAGGTCAAGAGAAAGTTGCAAGAGGTGAAAAAGAGGGCAAATTAAAGTTTTGGTGAGAGAGTATCATTAACTTTTAGGGAGAATTAAAAGATGTTTTTGAAGGAGGTAGATAAAGTGTGTAAGACAAGGGAATCAATGGGAACTTAAGTGATGGGGCCTAATGGGGAGGTGATAACAAGTACTGGTGATGTGAGGAGGAGATGGGGTGAGTGTTTTGAAGGTGTGTTGAAGGTGTTTGATGATGGAGTGGCATATATAGGGTGTTTTGGTCGAGATGGTGTGCAAACTGAGAGGGTTAGGGAGAATCATTTCGTAAACAGAGAAGAGGCAGTAAAAGCTTTGCGGAAGTTGAAAGCCGGCAAGGCAGCGGGTTTGAATTGTATTGCAGTGGAATTTATTGGAAAAGGAGGTGATTGTATTGTTGACTGGTTGGTAAGGTTATTTAATGTATGTATGACTCATGGTGAGGTGCCTGAGGATTGGTGGAATGGTTTCATAGTGCCATTGTACAAAGGCAAAGGGAATAAGAGTGAGTGCTCAAATTAAAGAGGTATAAGTTTGTTGAGTATTCCAGGGAAACTATATGGGAGGGTATTGATTGAGAGGGTGAAGGCATGTACGAAGCATCAGATTGGGAAAGAGCACTGTGGTTTCAGAGGTGGTAGAGGATGTGTGGATCAGGTGTGTGCTTTGAAGAATGTAAGTGAGAAATACTTAGAAAAGCAAATGGATTTGTATGTAGCATGTATGGAACTGGAGAAGGCATATGATAGAGTTGATCGAGATGTTCTGTGGAAGGTATTAAGAATATATGGTGTGGGAGGAAAGTTGTTAGAAGCAGTGAAAAGTTTTTATCGAGGATGTAATGTATGTGTACGTGTAGGAAGAGAGGAAAGTGATTGGTTCTCAGTGAATCTTTGTTTACGGTAGGGGTGCGTGATGTCTCCATGGTTGTTTAATTTCTTTATGGAAGGGGTTGTTAAGGAGGTGAATGCAAGAGTGTTGGAAAGAGGGTCAGGTATGCAATGTGTTGTGCATGAGACAGCTAGGGAAGTGAGTCAGTTGCTTTTCGCTGAAGATACAGCGCTGGTAGCTGATTCATGTGAGAAACTGCAGAAGCTAGTGACAGAGTTTGGTAAATTCTGTTAAAGAAGAGAGCTGAGAGAAAATGTGAATAAGAGCAAGGTTATTAGATACAGTAGGGTTGAGGGACCACCCAATTGGGAGGTAATTTTGAACGAGAAAAACTGGAGGAAGTGAAGTGTTTTAGATATCTGGGAGTGGATTTGGCAGTACATGAAACCATGGAAGCGGAAGTGAATCATAGGGTGGGGGAGGGGGGTGAAAGTTCTGGGAGCGTTGAAGAATGTGTGGAAGTCGAGAACATTATCTCGGAAAGCAAGAATGCTTGTTTGAAGGAATAGTGGTTCCAACAATGTTATATGGTTGCTAGGTGTGGGCTATAGATAGAGTTGTGCGGAGGAGGGTAGATGTGCTGGATATGAGATGAGGACAATATGTGGTGTGAGGTGTCTTGATCGAGTAAGTAATAATACTGTAAGAAAGATGTGTGGTAACAAAAAGAGTATGGTTGAGAGAGAAGAAATGGGTGTTTCGAAATGGTTTGGTCACATGGAGAGAATGACTGGGGAAAGATTGACCAAGAGGATATATGTGTCAGAGGTGGAGGGAACGAAGAGCACTGGGAGACCAAATTGGAGTTGGGAGTATGGAGTGAAAAAGATTTTGAGCGATCGGGGCCTAAACATGCAGGAGGGTGAAAGGATTGCAGGAAGAGAGTGAATTGGAACGATGTGGTATACCGTGGTCGACGTGCTTACAATGGATTGAACCAGGGCATGTGAAGCGTCTGGCGTAGACCATGGAAAGTTCTGTGGGGTGTGGATGTGGAAAGGGAGCTGTGGTTTCGGTGCATTATACATGACAGATGGAGACTGAGTGTCAACGAATGTGGCCTTTGTTGTCTTTTCCTAGCGCCCTCTCGGGCATATGCAGGTGGGAGGGGGTTGTTATCTCATGTGTGCCGGGATGGCGACGTTAATAAATAAGGGAAGACAGTATTGATTATGTATATGTGTATATGTGTATATGTCTGTGTGTGTATATATGTATGTATAGGGTAAGTTGTATAGTTAAGTATATGTACGTGTGTGGACGTGATGTATATACGGGTGTATATGGGTGGGTTGGGCCATTCTTTCGTCTGTTTCCTTGCACTACATCACTAACGGAGGAGACAGCGACAAAGTATGATAGTAATAGAAAATATATATAAATGCATATATATATATATATATATATATATATATATATATATATATATATATATATATATATATATATATATATATATATATATATATATATATATATATATATATATTTATTCATTCATTTTGCTTTGTCGCTGTCTCCCGCGTTAGCGAGGTAGCGAAAGGAAACACACGAAAGAATGGCCCAACCCGCCCACATACACATGTATATACATACACTTCCACACATGCAAATATACTTACCTATATATTTCAACGTACACATATATATACACACACAGAAATATATATATATACACATGTACATAATTCATACTGTCTGCCTTTATTTGTTCCCATCGCCACCTCGCCATACATGGAATAACAACCCCCTACCCCCCCATGTGTGCGAGGTAGCGCTAAGAAAAGACACCAAAGGCCCCATTCGTTCACACTCGGTCTCTAGCTCTCATGTAATAATGCACCGAAACCACACAACTTTCCATGGTTTACCCCAAACGCTTCACATGCCCTGGTTAAATCCATTGACAGCACGTCGACCCCGGTATACCACATCGTTACAATTCAATCTATTCCTTGCACGCCTTTCACCCTCCTGCATGTTCAGGCCCCGATCACTCAAAATCTATGTCAATCCATCTTTCCACCTCCAATTTGGTCTCCCACTTCTCCTCGTTCCCTCCACCTCTGACCCATGGTCAGTCTTTCCTTACTCATTCTCTCCATGTGACCAAACCATTTCAAAAAACCCTCTTCTGCTCTCTCAACCACACTCTTTTTATTTCCACACATCTCTCTTACCCTTATCTTACTTACTCGATCAAACCACCTCACACCACATATTGTCCTCAAACATCTCATTTCCAGCACATCCACCCTCCTGCGCACACGCCTCGTAACCATACAACATTGTTGGAACCACTATTCCTTCAAACATAACCATTTTTGCTTTCCGAGATAATGTTCTCGACTTCCAAACATTTTTCAAGGCTCCCAGAAAGTTTCGCCCCCTCCCCCACCCTATGATTCACTTCCGCTTCCATGGTTCCATCCGCTGCGAGATCCACTCCCAGATATTTAAACACTTCACCTCCTCCAGTTTTCCTCCATTCAAACTTACCTCCCAATTGACTTGACACTCAAACTTGCTCCTATTCACATTCACTCTTAACTTTCTTCTTTCACACACTTTACCAAACTCAGTCACCAGCTTCTGCAGTTTCTTATATGAATCAGCCACCAGCGCTGTATCATCAGCGAACAACAAGTGACTCGCTTCCCAAGCTCTCTCATCCACAACAGACTGCATACTTGCCCCTCTTTCCAAAACTCTTGAATTCACCTCCATAACAACCCCATCCATAAAAAAATTAAACAACCATGGAGACATCACACACCCCTGCCGCAAACCTACATTCACTGAGAACCAATCACTTTCCTCTCATCCTACACGTACACATGCCTTACATCCTCGATAAAAACTTTTCACTGCTTCTAACAACTTGCCTCCCACACCATATATTCTTAATACCTTCCACAGAGCATCTCTATCAACTTTATCATATGCTTTCTCCAGATTCATAAATGCTACATACAAATCCATTTGCTTTTCTAAGTATTTCTCACATACATTCTTCAAAGCAAACACCTGATCCACTCATTCTCTACCACTTCTGAAACCACACTGCTCTTCCCCAATCTGATGCGCTGTACATGCCTTCACCCTCTCAATCAATACCCTCCCATATAATTTACCAGGAATACTCAGCAAACTTATACCTCTGTAATTTGAGCACTCACTCTTGTCCCCTTTGCCTTTGTACAATGGCACTATGCAAGCATTCCGCCAATCCTCAGGCACCTCACCATGAATCATACATACATTAAATAAAATTACCAACCAGTCAACAATACAGTCACCCCCTTTTTTAATAAATTCCACTGCAGTACCATCCAAACCTGCAGGATTGCCGGCTTTCATCTTCCGTAAAGCTTTCACTACCTCTTCTCTATTTACCAAATCATTCTCCCTAGCCCTCTCACTTTGCACACCACCTCGACCAAAACACTCTGTATCTGCCACTCTATCATCAAACACATTAAACAAACCTTCAAAATACTCACTCCATCTCCTTCTCACATCACCACTACTTGTTATCACCTCCCCATTAGCCCCCTTTACTGAAGTTATCATTTGCTCCCTTGTCTTATTTACCTCCTTCCAGAACATCTTTTTATTCTCCCTGAAATTTAATGATACTCTCTCATCCCAACTCTCATTTGCCCTCTTTTTCACCTCTTGCACCTTTCTCTTGATGTCCTGCCTCTTTCTTTTATACCTCTCCCACTCATTTGCATTTTTCCCTGCAAAAATCGTCCAAATGCCTCCCTCTTCTCTTTAACTAATAATCTTACTTCTTCATCCCACCACTCACTACCCCTTCTAATCAACCCACCTCCCACGCTTCTCATGCCACAAGCATCTTTTGCGCAAGCCATCACTGCTTCCCTAAATATATCCCATTCCTCCCAACTCCCCTTACCTCCTTTGTTCTCACCTTTTTCCATTCTGTACTCAGTCTCTCCTGGTACTTCCTCACACAAGTCTCCTTCCCAAGCTCACTTACTCTCACCACTCTCTTCACCCTAACATTCTCTCTTCTTTTCTGAAAACCCCCACAAATCTTCACCTTCGCCTCCACAAGATAATGATCATACATCCCTCCAGTTGCACCTCTCAGCACATTAACATCCAAAAGTCTCTCTTTCGTGCGTCTATAAATTAACACGTAATCCAATAACGCTCTCTGGCCATCTCTCCTACTTACATACGTATACTTATGTATATCTCGCTTTTTAAATCAGGTATTCCCAATCACCAGTCCTTTTTCAGCACATAAATCTACAAGCTCTTCACCATTTCCATTTACAACACTAAACACCCCATGTATACCAATTATTCCCTCAACTGCCACATTACTCACCTTTGCATTCAAATCACCCATCACTATATCTCGGTCTTTTGCATCAAAACCACTAACACACTCATTCAGCTGCTCCCAAAACACTTGCC
>NC_092241.1:12793463-12824332 GCF_036320965.1 Panulirus ornatus
GAGGTGGAGGGAAGAAGGAGAAGTGGGAGACCAAATTGCAGGTGGAAAGATGGAGTTAAAAAGATTTTGTGTGATCGGGGCCTGAACATGCAGGAGGGTGAAAGAAGTGCAAGGAATAGAGTGAATTGGATCGATGTGGTATACAGGGGTTGACGTGCTGTCAGTGGATTGAATCAGGGCATGTGAAGCGTCTGGGGTAAGCCATGGAAAGCTGTGAAAGTATGTATATTTTGCGTGTGTGGACGTATATATATACATGTGTATGGTGGTGGGTTGGGCCATTTCTTCGTCAGCTTCCCTGCGCTACCTCGCAAGCGCGGGAGACAGCGACAAAGGAAAATATATATATATATATATATATATATATATATATATATATATATATATATATATATATATATATATATATGTATACATTGTTACGAACTCCTTATTCAGGGTAGGTCGCCAGTAACATATACGTTACAAATACTACTGATCCTTGTTGTTTCACAACGGGATAACATAATCATAAAGTTATGGGATGGAATTAAAGACTAGCATTACATTAAATCTACTTATAATGAAGAATCTAAGTGTACAAAGATAAGCACATAAATTAGGCATGAATCATTTACGTTAACATTGGTACCTGAGTTAACATTCCAGATAAGATTTCAAGCCAGGAGATCTCTTTCCTTTATGACAGTTCTTCGATAACACTACATTGATAATTATAACGGGCTTACAGGCTTACATGCTTACGGCAGGGTAGACCACCTAACTCGCTGGGCTAGAGAGAGAGGGAGGGCTCAGCGGGTGTCATGGGTATATATTACAAAGACGAGTCTCCGCCCTGCTGACTATAACGCCACCCTTGATTGGCTATGGGACTCAAGAGCAGTCGTGATTGGTTGGGGTATTCTAGCGACACATCTGGGCAGCTTACCCTCCTCTTGGTTGACAGCTTAAGGACAAATGACCATCTGGTTTCCAAAATTAAATTATTAAGCCTAACGCTTGGTGGGAACAGAAGCTCCGAGCCATTCTCAGAGGAAGAGATCTCTATACACAAAGACCCACACACGTAATATACACGAACATGTGGGCACAAACACACGTGTTCCGTAACACCCCCCTCCTTAAAGGAGAAAATTCCTGGAAGAGGAATTTTCTTACCTTAAGAGCGGGATGAACAATCAGCTAACACAATGTTAACACATGAGTTGTGCTAAAAACAATGTAACGTATAAATTGTACATAACAAGGCCCACCTATTTAACTTCTGACTCCGATCCCGTAACTTAACATTTTTAAAGGGGTTGGTGGTCAGTACACTCTAAAGTAATTGGCTTAAGGGCACAAATAAACAGTGTTATAATACAAAATAGGAAAACAAAGGTTACTTCTATGGTTGCCTGAAAGACACAAATAAACATGAAAGTGATGCAATGCTAATATTAAAGACAAAAGTTCCTTCTCAATGGTAGAATAATTCCTTTGGGCTTGATTGAATTTCTTACTAAAATAACTTACAGGGTGCTCAACATGGTTCTCGTCCTCCTGCAAGAGGACAGCACCGGCTTTTACTACACTGGCGGCATTCACAGCTAATCTGGTTGGAGCCTGCAAAATAAAACAGTTGAAAAGTAGGGTTCCTAACTAATAAAAGAGACTGTCTCACACTGCTCATTCCAAACATCTGATATCATTCTTCAATGAATCTGTCAGAGGGGTTACGACTGTTGCAAAATTTACAATGAACATCCTATAGTACCCAACTATATACAAGCAACACTTCAGTTCTCACACGCCTCCGCCCGGGTCCCAGATCTTCGAGGCACTCACAGCTACGTCGTCGACTTCGTCACACACGGCTAGTGCTGGACGTAAGATGATGCAGACTGGCACCGTCGGTTCCAAGGGTGGAGGATCACGACTGAAATATGGCTTAGGCATGTTGACGTGGCATAATCTCCGACCTCTGCGCCTATCGGGGATAGAGACAAGGTAATTGGAATCTCCTACACTCCAGATAATGGTGTAAGAACCCTTAGAAAGGACAACCAAGGATTGACCTGGCTGCTGCAGTTGAAGCAACACCTTGTCGCCCGCCTCAAACTTTCTCAAACAAGTTCGTTTGTCAGGCCATATTGTCCTCCGTTCCTGAGTCTCTCTTGAATGGGCATGAGACAAATCCTCAGTCTCACCCACTGAATCTCGTACGGACTCGTAACCAGCACAGGAGGTATCACACATCTCGCTAATGTCATCCTCAGGAAGAGTCTTCTCTCTTGAATGGGTGCGAGACAAACCCTCAGTCTCAACGGAGTCTACACCGGGGGAGAAGGTATCACAGAGCTCCCTCTCACTAGACTCACTCATAGGGAGAGACTTAACTTCCTCCGTCTTAACGGAGTCTACACCAGGGGAGAGGGTATCACACAGCTTCCTCTCACTGGCCTCACTCTCATGAAGAGTCTTTAGGTCCACTGTCTCAACGGAGGCTACACCAGGGGAGAGGGAATCACACAGCTTCCTCTCGCTGGTCTCAGTCGGGGGGAGAGTCTTAACTTCCTGCGTTTCAACGGAGTCTATACCAGGGGAGAGGGTATCACACAGCCTCCTCTCGCTGGTCTTCACTTCCTCCTTTTCAACGGCTATGTCCTCAGGCACACGGCCTGCCGTGCCAGCTGTCATAGACCTGGCATCGTCGTGGTTGGAGACTAACTCTGGTACTTCTTCATCAAGCTGCACTGCCTCCGTGGACTCCACCGGGCCCGTAGGCAACACCGGCACTGGGTTCATCTTCCCACCCGCTAGGTCACTGCCTAACACAAAGTCCACACCTGAGACAGGTAACCTATCTACAACCCCTATGAGAGCATGGCCCGTGAAGAGATCTGTTTCTACCCTCACATCGACTAGTGGAGCTTCCTCGGAACCCGACAGTCCATCTAGCAAGACTCGGTCTCCAAACTCTCCTCGCGGCACCAAGCCATCCAACATTAGGGACTGCAGCGAACCAGAATCCCGTAATACGGCTACTTTTCGTCGTACACCACATCTACTAACATAGCCCTCAGACAGGAACGCATTGTAGTTCCCACAGAACGGATCCTTAACTACACTCTCGCAACCCTTCTTTTTCTTAAGAGCAGGGACAGCCTCACCTACTTTACTAAGTGGCCCTAAAGTTGAGACGAGATTCACCGGTCTACTCGTGGTAGAATCTCTGGATTCCTTCTCTCGAGCCCAGCAATCCCTCACCTGGTGCCCAGCCTTGCCACAGTGAGAGCAAAACTTTACTTTCTGGGAGTATTTCCCCTGACTTTCATGAGTTACCGGCAAGGTAGCAGATTCAGGTGGGATTACATAATCATTGGTCCTCCCTCTGCCGTCGTAGCCCTTTGAATGCCTGCCCGCGTCAAGTTTGACATCTAACATGTACTCATCTGCTAGTTTCCCAGCCTCCTCAAAATCCTTCGCTGATTTAGTTATTACGTACTGTCTTACATCACGGGGTAGACCGTCCTTACATTCCTCGAACACAAATAGTTTCAGGACCGATTCAGCATCTATATAAGCTCCCGCGGAACGTACCCACCGCATGGCTAACTTGTACTTCTCACAAAAGTGATCTAGGTAGGGTTGATCAGGGCGCTTATGCTTAGTTCGAAATCTGAGTCGGTGCGCTTCCGGACTTAAATCATAAGAATTTATCACTGCTTGCTTAACGACCTCATAATCACCACACTGGTCATCGTTCAACGCGGTGTATGTGGATTCAGCTTTGCCAAAAAGGAGGGGCCGCAAAACTGTCACCCAGGCTGACTTCGGCCAAGAGCAGTCACGGGCAGTCTGTTCAAATTTAAGGAAAAAGGAAGCCACATTATCTTCATCGAACTTAGGTACGAGATGTAAGTCTCCCAACCGAGACGACACTGGTCCTGATGGTGAAGCGTTAAGTCTAAGTTTTTCACGTTCGAGAGCTAACCTAGCTTGTTCAGTCTGCTCCTTCTGTACTTGAACTTGTGCATTGATCTTAGCTATCTCTAGTTGAATTCGCCAGTACTCGGGATCAACATTATCATCACTAGGGATATGGGGAGGGATCTAGGTTCGGCCAACGTCACTGTTGGAGCGGTATTGTCGTCACTAATTTCAACATCAGGCGCAGCATCTACTATCTGTTCACTAGCAAAATGATTTATGACTAAGGTCTCCAACTGTACTTTACTAGCTTTCCGGTCATAATTCAATTTTAACCTATTTGCAATAAGCTTCAACTCATGCTTTGTTAAAGATCTGATGTCCTCGTGAGAGGGCTCAGATCGACAGAACTGGTCAGCGTCAGCGTTGCTGGTCAACGGCATGATTAACGAAAAGGAAAGAGATTCCGTTAAGGCAAGAAATATCTTGGCAGGGTCGCCAATTTATATGTTACGAACTCCTTATTCAGGCTAGGTCGCCAGTAACATATACGTTACAAATACTACTGATCCTTGTTGTTTCACAACGGGATAACATAATCATAAAGTTATGGGATGGAATTAAAGACTAGCATTACATTAAATCTACTTATAATGAAGAATCTAAGTGTACAAAGATAAGCACATAAATTAGGCATGAATCATTTCCGTTAACATTGGTACCTGAGTTAACATTCCAGATAAGATTTCAAGCCAGGAGATCTCTTTCCTTTATGACAGTTCTTCGATAACACTACATTGATAATTATAACGGGCTTACAGGCTTACATGCTTACGGCTGGGGAGACCACCTTACTCGCTGAGCTAGAGAGAGAGAGAGGGCTCAGCGGGTGTCATGGGTATATATTACAAAGACGAGTCTCCGCCCTGCTGACTATAACGCCACCCTTGATTGGCTATGGGACTCAAGAGCAGTCGTGATTGGTTGGGGTATTCTAGCGACACATCTGGGCAGCTCACCCTCCTCTTGATTGACAGCTCAAGGACAAATGACCATCTAGTTTCCAAAATTAAATTATTAAGCCTAACGCTTGGTGGGAACAGAAGCTCCGAGCCATTCTCAGAGGAAGAGATCTCTATACACAAAGACCCACACACGTAATATACACGAACATGTGGGCACAAACACACGTGTTCCGTAACAACATACATATACACACATACACACACATACGCACACACACATATGTATATATATATATATATATATATATATATATATATATATATATATATATATATATATATATATATATATATATATATATATATATACATATATATATATATATATATATATATATATATATATATATATATATATATATATATATATATATATATATATATATATATATATATATATATATATATATATATATGCTTATGAAAAATGTAAGAAATAATTTAGAAAACTGAAACTTCTAGCTTGAAATGAAATGAAAAAATGAATGTCACATAATGGTTCAACCTCTGGCTATGTAGAAAGGAAATGTATAATTTATTTACATAACGTCAATAGTAGTTTTCATCAATTTAACCACTGTATCATACTGCCTGAGAGGGTGAAGGCATGTACAGAGCATCAGATTGGGGAAGAGCAGTGTGGTTTCAGAAGTGGTAGAGGATGTGTGGATCAGGTGTTTGCTTTGAAGAATATATGTGAGAAATACTTAGAAAAGCAAATGGATTTGTATGTAGCATTTATGGATCTGGAGAAGGCATATGATAGAGTTGATAGAGATGCTCTGTGGAAGGTATTAAGATTGTATGTTGTGGGAGGCAAGTTGTTAGAAGCAGTGAAAAGTTTTTATCGAGGATGTAAGGCATGTGTACGTGTAGGAAGAGAGGAAAGTGATTGGTTCTTAGTGAATGTAGGTTTGCGGCATAGGTGTGTGATGTCTCCATGGTTGTTTAATGTGTTTATGAATGTTGTTGTTAGGGAGGTGAATGCAAGAGTTTTGGAAAGAGGGGCAAGTATGAAGTCTGTTGTGGATGAGAGAGCTTGGGAGGTGAGTCAGTTTTTGTTCGCTGATGATACAGCGCTGGTGGCTGATTCATGTGAGAAACTGCAGAACCTGGTGACTGAGTTTGGTAAAGTGTGTGAAAGAAGAAAGTTAAGCGTAAATGTGTATAAGAGCAAGGTTATTAGGTACAGTAGTGTTGTGGGTCAAGTCAATTGGGAGGTAAGTTTGAATGGAGAAAAACTGGAGGAAGTAAAGTGTTTTAGATATCTGGGAGTGGATCTTGCAGCGGATGGAGCCTTGGAAGCGGAAGTGAATCATAGGGTGGGGGAGAGGGCGAAAATCCTGTGAGCCTTGAAGAATGTGTGGAAGTCGAGAACATTATCTCGGAAAACAAAAATAGGTGTGTTTGAAGGAATAGTGGTTCCAACAATTTTGTATGGTTTCGAGGCGTGGGCTATGGATAGAGTTGTGCGCAGGAGGGTGGATGTGCTGGAAATGAGATGTTTGAGGACAATGTGTGGTGTGAGGTGGTTTGATCGAGTAAGTAATGTAAGGGTAAGAGAGATGTGTGGAAACAAAAAGAGCATGGTTGAGAGAGCAGAAGAGGGTGTTTTGAAATGGTTTGGGCACACGGAGAGAATGAGTGAGGAAAGATTGACCAAGAGGATATATGTGTCGGAGGTGGAGGGAACGAGAAGTGGGAGACCAAATTGGAGTTGGAAAGATGTAGTGAAAAAGATTTTGAGTGATCGGGGCCTGAACATGCAGGAGGGTGAAAGGCGGGCAAGGAATAGAGTGAATTGGATCGATGTGGTATACCGGGGTTGACTTGCTGTCAGTGGATTGAATCAGGGCATGTGAAGCGTCTGGCGTAAACCATGAAAGTTGTGTGGGGCCTGGATGTGGAAAGGGAGCTGTGGTTTCGGGCATTATTGCATGACAGCTAGAGACTGAGTGTGAACGAATTGGGCCTTTGATGTCTTTTCCTAGCGCTACCTCGCACACATGAGGGGGGAGGGGGATGGTATTCCATGTGTGGTGAGGTGGCGATGGGAATGAATAAAGGCAGACAGTGTGAATTGTGTGCATTGGTATATATGTATGTGTCTGTGTGTGTGTATATATATGTGTACATTGAGATGTATAGGTATATATATTTGCATGTGTGGACGTGTATGTATATACATGTGCATGGGTGTGGGTTGGGCCATTTCTTTCGTCTGTTTCCTATATATATATATATATATATATATATATATATATATATATATATATATATATATATATATATATATATATATATATATATATATATATATATATATATATATATATATATATATATATGTCTCCAGCGTTAGTGTTATATATGTATGTGCTGAAGAAGGACTGGCGATTGGGAATACCTTGTTTAAAAAGAGAGATATACTTAAGCATACATACATAAGTAGGAGAGATGGCCAGAGAGCGTTATTGGACTACGTGTTTATCGATAGGCGCGCGAAAGAGAGACTTTTGGATTTTGATGTGCTTAGAGGTGGATTTGGAGGGATGTGTGATCATTATCTTGTAAAGGAGAAGGTGAAGATTTGTAGAGAATTTCAGAAAAAAGAGAGAATGTTGGGGTGAAGAGAGTGGAAAGAGTAAGTGAGCTTAGGAAGAAGACTTGTGTGAGGAATTACCAGGAGTGACTGATTACAGAATGGAACAATGAGAGAACAAAGGACGTAAGGGGAGTGAGGGAGAAATGGGGTTATTTAGGGAAGCAGTGATGGCTTTTGCAAAAGGTGCTTGTGGTATGCGAGGTGGGCACATTAGAAAGGGTAGTGTGTGGTCGGATGAAGAAGTAAGATTATTAGTGAAAGATAAGAGAGATCATTTGGACAATTTTTTCAGGTAAATAATGCAAATGACTGGGAGATATATAAGAGAAGGAGGCAGGAGGTGAAGAGAAAGGTGCAAGAGACGAAAAAGAGGGCAAATGAGAGTTGGGATGAGAGAGTATCAATACTTTTTAGGGAGAATAAAAAGATATTTTGGAAGGCGGTAAATAAAGTGCGTAAGACAAGGGAACATATGGGAACATCAATGAAGGGGGCTAATAGGGAGTAAATAACAAGTAGTGGTAATGTGAGAAGGATATGGAGTGAGAATTTTGAAGGTTTGTTGAATATGTTTGATGATTGAGTGGCAGATATAGGGTGTTTTGGTCGAGGTGGTGTGCAAAGTGAGAGGGTCAGGGAGAATGATTTGGTAAACAGAGGAGAGGTACTAAATGCTTTGCGGAAGATGAAAGCCATCAAGGCTGCGGGTTTGAGTGGCATGGCAGTGGAATATATTAAAAAAGGGGCGACTGTATTGCTGACTAGTTGGTAAGGATATCTAATGTATGTATGGCTCATGGTGAGGTGACTGACTACTGGCGGAATGCGTGCATAGTGCCATTGTACAAAGGCAAAGGTTATAAGAGTGAGTGCTCAAATTACAAAAGTATAAGTTTGTTCAGTATTCCTGGGAATTTATATAGGAGGGTATTGATTGAGAGGGTGAAGGCATGTACAAAGTATCAGAATGGGGAAGAGCAGTGTGGTTTCAGAAGTGGTAGAGGATGTGTGGATCAGGTGTTTGCTTTGAAAAATGTTAGCGAGAAACACTTAAAAAAGTAATGGATTTGTATGTAGCATTTATGGATCTGGAGAAAGCATATGATAGAGTTGATAGAGATGCTCTGTAGAAGGCATTAAGAATATATGGTGTGGGAGGCAAGTTGTTAGAAGCAGTGAAAAGTTTTTATCGAGGATGTAAGGCATGTGTACTTGTAGGAAGAGGGGAGAGTGATTGGTTCTCAGCGCATGTTGGTTTGCGGTTAGCTTAGGTTAGGTTAGGTGATGTGTCCATGTTTTTTTTAATTTGTTTATGGATGGGATTGTTAGGGAGATGAATGCAAGAGTTTTGGAAAGAGGGGCAAGAATGAAGTCTGTTGTGGATGAGAGACCTTGGGAAGTGAGTCAGTTGTTGTTCGCTGATGATACAGCGCTGGTGGTTGATTCGGGTGAGAAATTGCAGAAGCTGGTGACTGAGTATGGTAAAGTGTGTGAAAGAAGAAAGCTGAGAGCAAATGTGAATAAGAGCATGGTTATAACGTACAGTAGGGTTGGAGGAAACGTCAACAGGGAGGTAAGTTTGAATGGAGGAAAAACTGGAGGAAGTGAAGGGTTTTAGATATCTGGGAGTGGATTTGGCTGTGGATGGAACCATGGAAGCGGAAGTGAATAATATGGTGGGGGAGGGGGCGATAGCTCTGGGAGGGTTGAAAAATATGTGGAAATCGAGAACGTTATCTTGGAACGCAAAAATAGGTATGTTTGAAGGAATTGTGGTTCCAACAATGTTATATGGCTGCGAGGCGTAGGCTATGGAAAGATTTGTGCGGAGGATGGTGGATGTGCTGGAAATGAGATGTTTAAAGACAGTATGTGGTGTGAGGTGGTTTGATTAAGTAAGTAATGAAAAGGTGAGAGAGATGTTTGGTAAGAAAAAAGTGTGGCTGAGAGAACAGAAGAGGGTGTTTTGAAATTGTTTGGTCACATGGAGAGAATGACTGAGGAAAGATTGACAAAGAGGATATATGTGTCAGAGGTGGAGGGAACGAGGAGAAGTGGGAGACCAAGTAAGAGGTGGAAAGATAGAGTGGAAAAGATTCTTAGTGATCGGGGCCTGAACATGCAGTAGGGTGAAAGGCGTGCAAGGAATAAAGTGAGTTGGAACGATATGGTATACAGGGGACGACGTGCTGTCAATAGATTGAATCAGGGCAGGTGAAGCGTTTGACGTAAACCATGGAAACTTTTGTGGGGCCTGGATGTGGAATGGGAGCTGTGGTTTTAGTGCATTATTCATGACAGCTAGAGACTGAGTGTGAACGAATGGGGCGTTTGTTGTAATTTCTTATCGCTACCCCGCGCACATGCGGGGGAGGGGGTTTTCATTTCTTGTGTGGCGGGGTGACGACGGAAATGAATGAGGGGAGACAACGCGAATTATGTACAATTGTATATATGTGTGTGTCTGTATGTGTATATATATATGTATACGTTGAGATGTATAGGTATGTATATATGCGTGTGTGGACGTGTATGTATATACATGTGTATGTGGGTGAATTGAGTTATTTTTCCACTGTTTCTTTGCGCTACATCGCTTTTTTTCTCCATTTAAAGTTACCTCCCAATGACTTGACCCTCAACCCTACTGTACCTAATAACCTTGCTCTTATTCACATTTACGCTTAACTTTCTTCTTTCATACACTTTACCAAACTCAGTCACCAGCTTCTGCAGTTTCTTATATGAATCAGCCACCAGCGCTGTATCATCAGCGAACAACAACTGACTCACTTCCCAAGCTCTCTCATCCACAACAGACTGCATAATTGCCCCTCTTTCCAAAACTCTTGTATTCACCTCCCTAACAACCCCATCCATAAACAACTTAAATAACCATGGAGACATCACACACCCCTGGCGCAAATCTACATTCACTGAGAACCAATCACTTTCCTCTCTTCCTACACGTACACATGCCTTACATCCTCGATAAAAACTTTTCACTGCTTCTAACAACTTGCCTCCCACACCATATATTCTTAAAACCTTCCACAGAGCATCTCTATCAATTCTATCATATGCCTTCTCAAGATCCATAAATGCTGCATACAAATCCATTTGTTTTTCTAAGTATTTCTCACATACATTCTTCAAAGCAAACACCTGATCCACACATCCTCTATCACTTCTGAAACCACACTGCTCTTCTCCAATCTGATGCTCTGTACATCCCCTCACCCTCTCAAACAACACCCTCCCTTACAATTTACCAGGAATACTCAACAAACTTATACCTCTGTAATTTGAGCATTCACTCTTATCCCCTTTGCCTTTGTACAATGGCACTATGCAAGCACTCCGTGGTTGAGAGAGCAGAAGAGGGTGTTTTGAAATGGTTTGGTCACATGGAGAGAAAGAGTGGGGAAAGATTGAGCAAGAGGATATTCGTGTCAGAGGTGGGGGGAACGAGGAGAAGTGGGAGACCAAATTGGAGGTGGAAAGATGGAGTGAAAAAGATTTTGAGTGATCGGGGCATGAACATGCAGGAGGGTGAAAGGCGTGCAAGGAATAGAGTGAATTGGAACGATGTGGTAAACAGGGGTCGACGTGCTGTCAATAGATTGAATCAGGGCATGTGAAGCGTCTGGGGTAAACCATGGAAAGTGTGTGGGGCCTGGATGTGGAAAGGGAGCTGTGGTTTCGGTGCATTATTAAATGACAGCTAGAGACTAAGTGTGAACGATTGGGGCCTTTGGTGTCTTTCTTAGCTCTACCTCGAACGCATGAGGGGGGAGGGGGTTGTTATTCCATGTGTGGCGGGGTGGCGATGGGAACAAATAAAGGCAGACAGTATGAATTATGTACATGTGTATATATGTATATGTCAGTGTGTGTATATATATATGTGTACATTGAGATGTATAGGTATGTATAATTGCGTGTGTGGACGTGTATGTATATACATGTGTATGTGGGCGGGTTGGGCCATTCTTTCGTCTGTTTCCTTGCGCTACCTCGCTAACGCGGGAGACAGCGAGCAAGCAAAATATAATATATAATATAAAATATATATATATATATATATATATATATATATATATATATATATATATATATATATATATATATATATATATATATATATATATATATATATATATATCCCTGGGGATAAGGGATTAAAAATACTTCCCACGTATTCCCTGCGTGTCGTAGAAGGCGACTAAAAGGGGAGGGAGCGGGGGGCTGGAAATCCTCCCCTCTCGTTTTTTTTTTTTTAAATTTTCCAAAAGAAGAAACAGAGGGGGCCAGTTGAGGATATTCCAAAAAAGGCCCAGTCCTCTGTTCTTAGTGCTACCTCGCTAACGCGGGAAATGGCGAATAGTTTAAAAGAAAGAAAAGAAATATATATATATATTTTTTTTTTTTCTTTTGCTTTGTCGCTGTCTCCCGCGTCTGCGAGGTAGCGCAAAGAAACAGACGAAAGAAATGGCCCAACCCCCCCCCATACACATGTATATACATACGTCCACACACGCAAATATACATACCCACACAGCTTTCCATGGTTTACCCCAGACGCTTCATATGCCCTGATTCAATCCACTGACAGCACGTCAACCCCGGTATACCACATCGATCCAATTCACTCTATTCCTTGCCCTCCTTTCACCCTCCTGCATGTTCAGGCCCCGATCACACAAAATCTTTTTCACTCCATCTTTCCCCCTCCAATTTGGTCTCCCACTTCTCCTCGTTCCCTCCACCTCCGACACATATATGCTCTTGGTCAATCTTTCCTCACTCATTCTCTCCATGTGACCAAACCATTTCAAAACACCCTCTTCTGCTCTCTCAACCACGCTCTTTTTATTTCCACAAATCTCTCTTACCATTACGTTATTTACTCGATCAAACCACCTCACACCACACATTGTCCTCAAACATCTCATTTCCAGCACATCCATCCTCCTGCGCACAACTCTATCCATAGCCCACGCCTCGCAACCATACAACATTGTTGGAACCACTATTCCTTCAAACATACCCATTTTTGCTTTCCGAGATAATGTTCTCGACTTCCACACATTCTTCAAGGCTCCGAGGATTTTCGCCCCCTTCCCCACCCTATGATCCACTTCCGCTTCCATGGTTCCATCCGCTGCCAGATCCACTCCCAGATATCTAATACACTTTACTTCCTCCAGTTTTTCTCCATTCAAACTTACCTCCCAATTGACTTGACCCTCAACCTTACTGTACCTAATAACATTGCTCTTATTCACATTTACTCTTAACTTTCTTCTTTCACACACTTTACCAAACTCAGTCACCAGCTTCTGCAGTTTCTCACATAAATCAGCCACCAGCGATGTATCATCAGCGAACAACAACTGACTCACTTCCCAAGCTCTCTCATCCCCAACAGACTTCATACTTTCCCCTCTTTCCAAAACTCTTGCATTCACCTCCCTAACAACCCCATCCACAAACAAACTAAACAACCATAGAGACATCACACACCCCTGCCGCAAACCTACATTCACTGAGAACCAATCACTTTCCTCTCTTCCTACACGTACACATGCCTTACATCCTCGATAAAAACTTTTCACTGCTTCTAACAACTTTCCTCCCACGCCATATATTCTTAATACCTTCCACAGAGCATCTCTATCAACTCTATCATATGCCTTCTCCAGATCCATTAATGCTGCATATAAATCCATTTGCTTGTCTAAGTATTTCTCACATACATTCTTCAAAGCAAACACCTGATCCACACATCCTCTACCACTTCTGAAACCACACTGCTCTTCCCCAAACTGATGCTCTGTACATGCCTTCACCCTCTCAATCAATACCCTCCTATATGATTTACCAGTAATACTCAACAAACTTATACCTCTGTAATTTGAGCACTGACTCTTATCCCCTTTGCCTTTGTACAATGGCACTATGCACGCATTCCGCCAATCCTCAGGCACCTCACCATGAGTCATACATACATTAAATAACCTTACCAACCAGTCAATAATACAGTCACCCCCTTTTTTAATAAATTCCACTGCAATACCATCTAAACCTGCTGCCTTGCCGGCTTTTATCTTCCGCAAAGCTTTAACTACCTCTTATCTGTTTACCAAATCATTTTCCCTAACCCTCTCACTTTGCACACCACCTCGACCAAAACACCCTATATCTGCCACTCTATCATCAAACACATTCAACAAACCTTCAAAATACTCACTCCATCTCCTTCTCACATCACCACTACTTGTTATCACCTCCCCATTTGCGCCCTTCACTGAAGTTCCCATTTGCTCCCTTGTCTTACGCACTTTCTTTACCTCCTTCCAGAACATCTTTTTATTCTCCCTAAAATTTAAGATTCTCTCTCACCCCAACTCTCATTTGCCCTCTTTTTCACCTCTTGCACCTTTCTCTTGATCTCCTGTCTCTTTCTTTTATACATATCCCACTCAATTGCATTTTTTCCCTGAAAAAATCGTCCAAATGCCTCTCTCTTCTCTTTTACTAATAATCTTACTTCATCCGACCACTCACTACCCTTTCTAATCAACCCACCTCCCACGCTTCTCATGCCACAAGCATCTTTTGCGCACTCCATCACTGATACCCTAAATACATCCCATTCCTCCCCCACTCCCCTTACTTCCATTGTTCTCACCTTTTTCCATTCTGTACTCAGTCTCTCCTGGTAATTCCTAACACAAGTCTCCTTCCCAAGCTCACTTACTCCCACCACCCTCTTCACCCCAACATTCACCCTTCTTTTCTGAAAACCCATACAAATCTTCACCCTAGCCTCCACAAGATAATGATCAGACATCCCTCCAGTTGCACCTCTCAGCACATTAACATCCAAAAGTCTCTCTTTCGCGCGCCTGTCAATTAACACGTAATCCAATAACGCTCTCTGGCCATCTCTCCTACTTACATACTTATACTTTTGTATATCTCTATCACCAGTCCTTTTTCAGCACATAAATCTACAAGCTCTTCACCATTTCCATTTACAACACTGAACACCCCATGTATACCAATTATTCCCTCAAATGCCATATTACTCACCTTTGCATTCAAATCACCCATCACTATAACCCGGTCTCGTGCTTCAAAACCTCTAACACACTCATTCAGCTGCTCCTAAAGCACTTGCCTCTCATGATCTTTCTTCTCATGCCCAGGTGCATATACACCAATAATCACCCATCTCTCTCCATGAACTTTCAGTTTTACCCATATCAATCGAGAATCTACTTTCTTACATTCTATCACATACTCCCATAACTCCTGTTTCAGGAGTACTGCTACTCCTTCCCTTGCTCTTGTCCTCTCACTAACCCCTGACTTTACTCCCAAGACATTCCCAAACCACTCCTCCCCTTTACCCTTGAGCTTCGTTTCACTCAAACATACTACCTATCTCTCCTTTTTTCATATCTTGGTTACATCCACACACATTTAGACACCCCATTCTGAGCCTTCGAGGAGGATGAGCACTCCCCGCGTGACTCCTACTTCTGTTTCCCATTTTAAAAAGTTAGAAAAATACAATGAGGGGAGGATTTCTGGCCCCCCGCTCCCGTCCCCTCTAGTCGCCTTCTACGACACGCGAAGAATGCTTGGGAAGTATTCTTTCACCCCTATCCCCAGGGATAATATATATATAAATATATATATATATATATATATATATATATATATATATATATATATATATATATATATATATATATTATCCCTGGGGATAGGGGTGAAAGAATACTTCCCAAGCTGTTGTTCGCTGATGATACAGCGCTGGTGGCTGATTTATGTGAGAAACTGCAGAAGTTGGTGACTGAGTTTGGTAAAGTGTGTGAAAGAAGGTTATTAGGTACAGTAGGGTTGAGGGTCAAGTCAATTGGGAGGTGAGTTTAAATGGAGAAAAACTGGAGGAAGTGAAGTGTTTTAGTTATCTGGGAGTGAATCTGGCAGCGGATGGAACCATGGAAGCGAAAGTGGATCATAGGGTGGGGGAGGGGGCGAAAATTCTGGGAGCCTTGAAGAATGTGTGGAAGTCGAGAACATTATCTCGGAAAGCAAAAATGGGTATGTTTGAAGGAATAGTGGTTCCAACAATGTTGTATGGTTGCGAGGCGTGGGCTATGGATAGAGTTGTGCGCAGGAGGATGGATGTGCTGGAAATGAGATGTTTGAGGACAATGTGTGGTGTGAGGTGGTTTGATCGAGTAAGTAACGTAAGGGTAAGAGAGATGTGTGGAAATAAAAAGAGCGTGGTTGAGAGAGCAGAAGAGTGTGGTTTGAAATGGTTTGGGCACATGGAGAGAATGAGTGAGGAAAGATTGACCAAGAGCATATATGTGTCGGAGGTGGAGGGAACGAGGAGAAGTGGGAGACCCAATTGGAGGTGGAAAGATGGAGTGAAAAAGATTTTGTGTGATCGGGGCCTGAACATGCAGGAGGGTGAAAGGAGGGCAAGGAATAGAGTGAATTGGAGCGATGTGGTATACCGGGTTGACGTGCTGTCAGTGGATTGAATCGGGGCATGTGAAGCGTCTGGGATAAACCATGGAAAGCTGTGTAGGTATGTATATTTTGCGTGTGTGGACGTATGTATATACATGTGCATGGGGGTGGATTGGGCCATTTCTTTCGTCTGTTTCCTTGCGCTACTTCGCAAACGCGGGAGACAGCGACAAACCAAAAAAAAAAAAAAAATGTATATATATATATATATATATATATATATATATATATATGCAATTGAGTGGGAGAAGTATAAAAGAAAGAGACAGGAGGTCAAGAGAAAGGTGCAAGAGGTGAAAAAAAAGGGCAAATGAGAGTTGGGGTGAGAGACTATCAGTAAATTTTAGGGAGAATAAAAAGATGTTCTGGAAGGAGGTAAATAGGGTGCGTAAGACAAGGGAGCAAATGGGAACTTCAGTAAAGGGCGTAAATGGGGAGGTGATAACAAGTAGTGGTGATGTGAGAAGGAGATGGAATGAGTATTTTGAAGGTTTGTTGAATGTGTCTGATGACAGAGTGGCAGATATAGGGTGTTTTGGTCGAGGTGGTGTGCAAAGTGAGAGGGTTAGGGAAAATGATTTGGTAAAGAGAGAAGAGGTAGTAAAAGCTTTGCGGAAGATGAAAGCCGGCAAGGCAGCAGGTTTGGATGGTATTGCAGTGGAATTTATTAAAAAAGGGGGTGACTGTATTGTTGACTGGTTGGTAAGGTTATTTAATGTATGTATGACTCATGGTGAGGTGCCTGAGGATTGGCGGAATGCTTGCATAGTGCCGTTGTACAAAGGCAAAGGGGATAAGAGTGAGTGCTCAAATTACAGAGGTATAAGTTTGTTGAGTATTCCTGGTAAATTATATGGGAGGGTATTGATTGAGAGGGTGAAGGCATGTACAGAGCATCAGATTGGGGAAGAGCAGTGTGGTTTCAGAAGTGGTAGAGGATGTGTGGATCAGGTGTTTGCTTTGAAGAATGTATGTGAGAAATACTTAGAAAAGCAAATGGATTTGTATGTAGCATTTATGGATCTGGAGAAGGCATATGATAGAGTTGATAGAGATGCTCTGTGGAAGGTATTAAGAATATATGGTGTGGGAGGCAAGTTGTTAGAAGCAGTGAAAAGTTTTTATCGAGGATGTAAGGCATGTGTACGTGTAGGAAGAGAGGAAAGTGATTGGTTCTCAGTGAATGTAGGTTTGCGGCAGGGGTGTGTGATGTCTCCATGGTTGTTTAATTTGTTTATGGATGGGGTTGTTAGGGAGGTAAATGCAAGAGTTTTGGAAAGAGGGGCAAGTATGAAGTCTGTTGGGGATGAGAGAGCTTGGGAAGTGAGTCAGTTGTTGTTCGCTGATGATACAGCGCTGGTGGCGGATTCATGTGAGAAACTGCAGAAGCTGGTGACGGAGTTTGGTAAAGTGTGTGGAAGAAGAAAGTTAAGAGTAAATGTCAATAAGAGCAAGGTTATTAGGTACAGTAGGGTTGAGGGTCAAGTCATTTGGGAGGTGAGTTTGAATGGTGAGAGGCTGGAGGAAGTGAAGTGTTTTAGATATCTGGGAGTGGATCTGTCAGCGGATGGAACCATGGAAGCGGAAGTGGATCATAGGGTGGGGGAGGGGGCGAAAATTTTGGGAGCCTTGAAAAATGTGTGGAAGTCGAGAACATTATCCCGGAAAGCAAAAATGGGTATGTTTGAAGGAATAGTAGTTCCAACAATGTTGTATGGTTGCGAGGCGTGGGCTATGGATAGAGTTGTGCGCAGGAGGATGGATGTGCTGGAAATGAGATGTTTGAGGACAATGTGTGGTGTGAGGTGGTTTGATCGAGTAAGTAACGTAAGGGTAAGAGAGATGTGTGGAAATAAAAAGAGCGTGGTTGAGAGAGCAGAAGAGGGTGTTTTGAAATGGTTTGGGCACATGGAGAGAATGAGTGAGGAAAGATTGACCAAGAGGATATATGTGTCGGAGGTGGAGGGAACGAGGAGAAGAGGGAGACCAAATTGGAGGTGGAAAGATGGAGTGAAAAGGATTTTGTGTGATCGGGGCCTGAACATGCAGGAGGGTGAAAGGAGGGCAAGGAATAGAGTGAATTGGAGCGATGTGGTATACAGGGGTTGACGTGATGTCAGTGGATTGAATCAAGGCATGTGAAGCGTCTGGGGTAAACCATGGAAGGCTGTGTAGGTATGTATATTTGCGTGTGTGGACGTGTGTATGTACATGTGTATGGGGGGGGTTGGGCCATTTCTTTCGTCTGTTTCCTTGCGCTACCTCGCAAACGCGGGAGACAGCGACAAAGTATAAAAAAAAAAAAAATATATATATATATATATATATATATATATATATATATATATATATATATATATTGAGAGTAAATGTGAATAAGAGCAAGGTTATTAGGTACAGTAGGGGTGAGGGTCAAGTCAATTGGGAGGTGTGTTTGAATGGAGAAAAACTGGAGGAAGTGAAGTGTTTTAGATATCTGGGAGTGGATCTGTCAGCGGATGGAACCATGGAAGCGGAAGTGGATCATAGGGTGGGGGAGGGGGCGAAAATTTTGGGAGCCTTGAAAAATGTGTGGAAGTCGAGAACATTATCTCGGAAAGCAAAAATGGGTATGTTTGAGGGAATAGTGGTTCCAACAATGTTGTATGGTTGCGAGGCGTGGGCTATGGATAGAGATGTGCGCAGGAGGATGGATGTGCTGGAAATGAGATGTTTGAGGACAATGTGTGGTGTGAGGTGGTTTGATCGAGTAAGTAACGTAAGGGTAAGAGAGATGTGTGGAAATAAAAAGAGCGTGGTTGAGAGAGCAGAAGAGGGTGTTTTGAAATGGTTTGGGCACATGGAGAGAATGAGTGAGGAGAGATTGACCAAGAGGATATATGTGTCGGAGGTGGAGGGAACGAGGAGAAGAGGGAGACCAAATTGGAGGTGGAAAGATGGAGTGAAAAAGATTTTGTGTGATCGGGGCGTGAACATGCAGGAGGGTGAAAGGAGGGCAAGAAATAAAGTGAATTGGAGTCATGTGGTATACAGGGGTTGACGTGCTGTCAGTGGATTGAAGCAAGGCATGTGAAGCGTCTGGGGTAAACCATGGAAAGCTGTGTAGGTATGTATATTTGCGTGTGTGGACGTGTGTATGTACATGTGTATGGGGGGGGGTTGGGCCATTTCTTTCGTCTGTTTCCTTGCGCTACCTCGCAAACGCGGGAGACAGCGACAAAGTAAAAAAAAAAAAAAAAAATATATATATATATATATATATATATATATATATATATATATATATATATATATATATATATATATATATATATATTCTTTTTTCAATATACTTTGTCAGTGTCTCCCGCCTTAGCGAGGTAGCGCAAGGAAACAGACAATACGGTGACCCAACCCCCCCACATACATATGTATATACATACAATTCCACACACGCCCATATACACACTTATACATCTCAACGTTTACATAATTATACACAAAAAGACATATCCATATATACACATACACATGTCTACCCTTATTAATTCTCGTCGCCACCCCGCCACACATAAAATGACAACCTCCTCTCCCCCAAACGTTCGCTAGGTAGCGCTGGAGAAAGACAACAAAGGCCACATTCGTTTACACTCAGTTTTTATCTGTCATGTACAATGCACCGAAACCAGACCACCCTTTCCAAATCTCGGACCCACAAATTTTCCATGGTTCACCCAATACGCTTCCTTGTCAATCTTTCCTCATTCACTCTCTACATGTGACCAAACCATTTCACAACGCCCCCTTCTGCTCTCTTAACCACGCTCTTTTTATTACCACACATCTCTCTTATCCTTTCATTACTTACTTGATCAAACCACCTCACACCACATTTTTCCTCAAATATCTCATTTCCAGCACATCCACCCACCTCCGCACAACTCTATCTATTGCCCACGTCTCGCAACCATGTAACATTATTGGAACCACTATTCCTCCAAACATACCCATTTTTGCTTTCCAAGATGACGTTCTCGACATCCGCACATTTTTGAATGCTCACAGAACTTTTGCCCTATCCCCCTTCTTATTATTCACTTACTCTTCCATGGTTCCATCCGCTGCCAAATTTACTCCCAGATATCTAAAATAGTTCCCTTCATCCAGTTTTTCTTCATTCAGACTTACCTCCCAATTGACTTGTCCCTCAACCCTACTGTACCGAATAACCTTGCTCTTTCTCACATATACTCATTCCTTTCTTTTTTCACACACTGTGCGAAACAAAGTCACCAACTTCTGCAGTTTCTCACCCGAATCAGCCACCAGCGCTGCATCATCAGAGAGCAACAACTAACTCACTTCCTAAGCTCTCTCATCCACAACAGACTGCATACTTGCCCGTCTTTCCAAAACTCTTGCATTCACCTCCCTAACAACCCAATCCATAAACAAATTAAACAACCATGGAGACATCACACACTTGCCACAAACCAACATTCACTGAGATCCAATTTTTTCCTCTCTTCCTACACGTACATATGCCTTACATCCTCGATAAAAACTTTTCACTGCTTCTCACAACTTGCATCTAACACCATATCTTCTTAATACGTTATAATATATACCTTTTATTCTTAACCCCATCATATGCCTTCTCCAGATCCATAAATGCTACATATAAATCCATTTTTTTTTCTAAGTATTTCTCACTTATATTATTCAAAGCACATCCTTTACCACTTCTGAAACCACACTTCTCTTCCCCAATCTCATGCTTTGTACATACTTTCACCCTTTCAATCAATACCCTTCCATATAATTTCCCAGGAATACTCAACAGACTTATACCTCTGTAATTTGAGCACTCACTTTTATCCCCTTTGCCTTTCTACAATGGCACTATGCAAGCATTCCGCTAATCCTCAGGTACCTCACCATAAGTCATACATACATTAGACAACCTTACCAACCAGTGAACAACACTGTCAAACCTTTTTTGATAAATTTCACTGCAATACCATCCAAACCCACCGCCTTGAGGGCTTTCACCTTCCGCAAAGCTTTTACTACCTCTTCTCTGTCTACGAAATCATTAGTCCTAACCCTTTCACTTTGCACACCACCTCGAACAAAACACCCTATATGTGCCACCGTATCTTCAAACACATTCAACAAACCTTCAAAATACTCACTTCATCTCCCTTTAATATCACCACTTCGTGTTAGCACCTCCCCATTAGCCCCCTTCAATGACGTTCCCATTTGTTCCCTAGACTTACGCACTTTATTTTCATCCTTCCAAAACATCTTTTTATTCTCCCTAGAATTTAATGAAACTCTCTCACTCCAACTCTCATTGCCGTCTTTTTCACCTCTTGCACCTTTCTCTTGACTTGCTGCCTCATTCTATTTTACATCTCCCAGTCATTTGCATCTCTTCTCCTTCACAAACAATCTTACTTCTTCTTCCCACCTCTCACTACTCTTTCTAATCTGCCCACCTCCCACGCTTTTCATGCTGTAAACATCTTTTGCGCAAGCCATCACTGCTTCCCAAAATACATCCCATTCCTCCCTACTCCCCTTACAACCTTTGTTCTCGCCGTTTTCCATTCTGTACTCATTCTTTCCTGGCACTTCCTCACACAAATCTCCTTCCAAAGCCTACTCACTGCCACAACTCTCTTCACCCCCAACATTCTCGCTTCTTTTCTTAAAACCTCTACATATCTTCACCTTCGCCTCCACAAGATAATGATCAGACATCCCTTCAGTTGCACCTCTTAGCACATTAGCATCTAACGCTCTCTGGTCATCTTTCCTACATACATGCGTATACTTATATATATATATATATATATATATATATATATATATATATATATATATATATATATATATATATATATTATCCCTGGTGATAGGGAATTAAGAATACTTCCCACGTATTCCCTGCGTGTCGTAGAAGGCGACTAAAAGGGGAGGGAGCGGGGGGCTGGAAATCCTCCCCTCTCGTTTTTTTTCTTTTTTAATTTTCCAAAAGAAGGAACAGAGGGGGGCCAGGTGAGGATATTCCAAAAAAGGCCCAGTCCTCTGTTCTAAACCCTACCTCGCTAACGCGGGAAATGGCGAATAGTTTAAAAAAAAAAGAAAAAATATATATATATATGTATATATATATATATATATATATATATATATATATATATATATATATATATATATATATATATATATATATATATATATATATATATATATATATATATATGTATATGAATATATATATATATATATATATATATATATATATATATATATATATATATATATATATATATATATATATATATATATATATATGTATATATATATATTTTTTTTTTTTTTATACTTTGTCGCTGTCTCCCGCGTTTGCGAGGTAGCGCAAGGAAACAGACGAAAGAAATGGCCCAACCCCCCCCATACACATGTACATACACACGTCCACACACGGAAATATACATACCTACACAGCTTTCCATGGTTTACCCCGGACGCTTCACATGCCTTGATTCAATCCACTGACAGCACGTCAACCCCTGTATACCACATCGCTCCAATTCACTCTATTCCTTGCCCTCCTTTCACCCTCCTGCATGTTCAGGCCCCGATCACACAAAATCCTTTTCACTCCATCTTTCCACCTCCAATTTGGTCTCCCTCTTCTCCTCGTTCCCTCCACCTCCGACACATATATCCTCATGGTCAATCTTTCCTCACTCATTCTCTCCATGTGCCCAAACCATTTCAAAACACCCTCATCTGCTCTCTCAACCACGCTCTTTTTATTTCCACACATCTCTCTTACCCTTACGTTACTTACTCGATCAAACCACCTCACACCACACATTGTCCTCAAACATCTCATTTCCAGCACATCCATCCTCCTGCGCACAACTCTATCCATAGCCCACGCCTCGCAACCATACAACATTGTTGGAACTACTATTCCTTCAAACATACCCATTTTTGCTTTCCGGGATAATGTTCTCGACTTCCACACATTTTTCAAGGCTCCCAAAATTTTCGCCCCCTCCCCCACCCTATGATCCACTTCCGCTTCCATGGTTCCATCCGCTGACAGATCCACTCCCAGATATCTAAAACACTTCACTTCCTCCAGTTTTTCACCATTCAAACTCACCTCCCAATTGACTTGACCCTCAACCCTACTGTACCTAATAACCTTGCTCTTATTCACATTTACTCTTAACTTTCTTCTTCCACACACTTTACCAAACTCCGTCACCAGCTTCTGCAGTTTCTCACATGAATCCGCCACCAGCGCTGTATCATCAGCGAACAACAACTGACTCACCTCCCAAGCTCTCTCATTCCCAACAGACTTCATACTTGCCCCTCTTTCCAAGACTCTTGCATTTACTTCCCTAACAACCCCATCCATAAACAAATTAAACAACCATGGAGACATCACACACCCCTGCCGCAATCCTACATTCACTGAGAACCAATCACTTTCCTCTCTTCCTACACGTACACATGCCTTACATCCTCGATAAAAACTTTTCACTGCCTCTAACAACTTGCCTCCCACACCATATATTCTTAATACCTTCCACAGAGCATCTCTATCAATTCTATCATATGCCTTCTCCAGATCCATAAATAATACATACAAATCCATTTGCTTTTCTAAGTATTTCTCACATACATTCTTCAAAGCAAACACCTGATCCACACATCCTCTACCACTTCTGAAACCACACTGCTCTTCCCCAATCTGATGCTCTGTACATGCCTTCACCCTCTCAATCAATACCCTCCCATATAATTTACCAGGAATACTCAACAAACTTATACCTCTGTAATTTGAGCACTCACTCTTATCCCCTTTGCCTTTGTACAATGGCACTATGCACGCATTCCGCCAATCCTCAGGCACCTCACCATGAGTCATACATACATTAAATAACCTTACCAACCAGTCAACAATACAGTCACCCCCTTTTTTAATACATTCCACTGCAATACCATCCAAACCTGCTGCCTTGCCGGCTTTCATCTTCCGCAAAGCTTTTACTACCTCTTCTCTGTTTACCAAATCATTTTCCCTAACTCTCTCACTTTGCACACCACCTCGACCCAAACACCCTATATCTGCCACTCTGTCATCAGACACATTCAACAAACCTTCAAAATACTCATTCCATCTCCTTCTCACATCACCACTACTTGTTATCACCTCCCCATTTACGCCCTTCACTGAAGTTCCCATTTGCTCCCTTGTCTTACGCACCCTATTTACCTCCTTCCAGAACATCTTTTTATTCTCCCTAAAATTTACTGATAGTCTCTCACCCCAACTCTCATTTGCCCTTTTTTTCACCTCTTGCACCTTTCTCTTGACCTCCTGTCTCTTTATTTTATACTTCTCCCACTCAATTGCATTTTTTCCCTGCAAAAATCGTCCAAATGCCTCTCTCTTCTCTTTCACTAACACTCTTACTTCTTCATCCCACCACTCACTACCCTTTCTAAACAGCCCACCTCCCACTCTTCTCATGCCACAAGCATCTTTTGCGCAATCCATCACTGATTCCCTAGATACATCCCATTCCTCCCCCACTCCCCTTACTTCCATTGTTCTCACCTTTTTCCATTCTTTACACAGTCTCTCCTGATACTTCTTCACACAGGTCTCCTTCCCAAGCTCACTTACTCTCACCACCTTCTTCACCCCAACATTCACTCTTCTTTTCTGAAAACCCATACTAATCTTCACCTTAGCCTCCACAAGATAATGATCAGACATCCCTCCAGTTGCACCTCTCAGCACATTGACATCCAAAAGTCTCTCTTTCGCACGCCTGTCAATTAACACGTAATCCAATAACGCTCTCTGGCCATCTCTCCTACTTACATAAGTATACTTATGTATATCTCGCTTTTTAAACCAGGTATTCCCAATCATCAGTCCTTTTTCAGCACATAAATCTACAAGCTCTTCACCATTTCCATTTACAACACTGAACACCCCATGCATACCAATTATTCCCTCAACTGCCACATTACTCACCTTTGCATTCAAATCACCCATCACTATAACCCGGTCTCGTGCATCAAAACCGCTAACACACTCATTTAGCTGCTCCCAAAACACTTGCCTCTCATGATCTTTCTTCTCATGCCCAGGTGCATATGCACCAATAATCACCCACCTCTCTCCATCAACTTTCAATTTTACCCATATTAATCGAGAAGGAGCCAGAAGTGATATTGTGACAGTGATTGTGTCAGCGTCGCGTCGCCTCGCCGCAGTGTATCGAGACAGACTTCCCCAGAACTTTCTAAAGGGGAAGTAAATGTTTATAGTTGTGTTATCGGAGTGATAGTTTTCATGCATGGTGTTTTGACAAGAAAATAGTGAAGTTGGAGAAAAATGTAGCTTAGACATTGAAGCTTATTGATTCAGTGGTGAAATTGATGAGAACCGCTATTGACGTTTGTGTGAATAAATTGTACATTTCCTTTTCCATAGCCAGAGGTTGAACCATTATGTGACGTTCATTTTTTCATTCATTTCAAGCTAAAAGTTTGTTTTCTAAATTGTTTCTTACATTTTTCATATGTATATATATGTATGTGTGTGTGTGTGTGTGTGTGCGTGTGTGTGTGTGTGTGTGTGTGTGTGTGTGTGTGTGTATATATATGTATATTATCCCTGGGGATAGGGGTGAAAGAATACTTCCCACGTATTCCTCGCGTGTCGTAGAAAGCGACTAGAGGGAACGGGAGCGGGGGGCCGGAAATCCTCCACTCCTTGTATTAACTTTCTAAAATGGGAAACAGAAGAAGGAGTCACGCGGGGAGTGCTCATCCTCCTCGAAGGCTCAGAGTGGGGTGCCTAAATGTGTGTGGATGTAACCAAGATGTGAAAAAAGGAGAGATAGGTAGTATGTTTGAGGAAAGGAACCTGGATGTTTTGGCTCTGAGTGAAACGAAGCTAAAGGGTAAAGGGGAAGAGTGGTTTGGAAATGTCTGGGGAGTGAAGTCAGGGGTTAGTGAGAGGACAAGAGGAAGGGAAGGAGTAGCAATACTCCTGAAACAAGAGTTGTGGGAGTACGTGATAGAATGTAAGAAAGTAAATTCTCGATTAATTCTCGATTGATATATATATATATATATATATATATATATATATATATATATATATATATATATATATATATATATATATATATATATATATATATATATATTTGTGGCAAGTGTGTGATGTCTCCATGGTTGTTTAATTTGTTTATGGATGGGGTTGTTAGGGAGGTGATTGCAAGAGTTTTGGAAAGAGGGGCAAGTATGAAGTCTGTTGGGGATGAGAGAGCTTGGGAAGTGAGTCAGTTGTTGTTCGCTGATGATACAGCGCTGGTGGCTGATTCATGTGAGAAACTGCAGAAGCTGGTGACTGAGTTTGGTAAAGTGTGTGAAAGAAAAAAGTTAAGAGTAAATGTCAATAAGAGCAAGGTTATTAGGTACAGTAGGGTTGAGGGTCAAGTCAATTGGGAGGTGAGTTTGAATGGAGAAAAACTGGAGGAAGAGAAGTGTTTTAGATATCTGGGAGTGGATCTGGCAGCGGATGGAACCATGGAAGCGGAAGTGGATCATAGGGTGGGGGAGGGGGCGAAAATTCTGGGAGCCTTGAAGAATGTGTGGAAGTTGAGAACATTATCTCGGAAAGCAAAAATGGGTATGTTTGAAGGAATAGTGGTTCCAACAATGTTGTATGGTTGCGAGGCGTGGGCTATGGATAGAGTGGTGCGCAGGAGGATGGATGTGCTGGAAATGAGATGTTTGAGGACAATGTGTGGTGTGAGGTGGTTTGATCGAGTAAGTAACGTAATGGTAAGAGAGATGTGTGGAAATAAAAAGAGCGTGGTTGAGAGAGCAGAAGAGGGTGTTTTGAAATGGTTTGGGCACATGGAGAGAATGAGTGAGGAAAGATTGACCAAGAGGATATATGTGTCGGAGGTGGAGGGAACGAGGAGATGAGGGAGACCCAACTGGAGGTGGAAAGATGGAGTGAAGAAGATTTTGTGTGATCGGGGCCTGAACATGCAGGAGGGTGAAAGGAGGGCAAGGAATAGAGTGAATTGGAGCGATGTGGTATACCGGGGTTGACGTTCTGTCGGTGGATTGAATCAGGGCATGTGAAGCGTCTGGGGTAAACCATGGAAAGCTGTGTAGGTATGTATATTTGCGTGCGTGGACGTATGTATATACATGTGTATGGGGGTGGGTTGGGCCATTTCTTTCGTCTGTTTCCTTGCGCTACCTCGCAAACGCGGGAGACAGCGACAAAGCAAAAAAAAGAAAAAAAAATATATATATATATATATGTATATATATATATATATATATATATATATATATATATATATATATATATTTATATATATATATATTTTCCCTGGGGATAGGGGAGAAAGAATACTTCCCACGTATTCCCTGCGTGTCGTAGAAGGCGACGAAAAGGGGAGGGAGCGGGGGGCTGGAAATCCTCCCCTCTCGTTTTTTTTTAATTTTCCCAAAGAAGGAACAGAGAATTGGGCCAGGTGAGGGTATTCCCTCAAAGGCCTAGTCCTCTGTTCTTAGCGCTACCTCGCTAATGCGGGAAATGGCGAATAGTTTGAAAGAAAAGAAAATATATATATATGTATATATATATATATATATATATATATATATATATATATATATATATATATATATATATATATATATATATATATATATATATATATATATATATATATACAGATATATACAAATATGCACATGCACATAATTCATACTTGCGGCGTTTATTCATTCCCGTCGCAACCCCGCCACACAGGAAAAAAACATCCCCCTCTCCCTCGCGAGTTAGCGATAGGAAAGGAAAAAAGACCACATTTGTTCACACTCAGTCTTGAGCTTTCATGTGTAATGCACTGAAACTCAGCTCCCTTTCCACATCCAGGCCTCACAAGACTTTCCAAGATTTACTCCAGACGCTTCAAATGCCCTGGTTCAATCCAGTGGCCGCACATCGACCCCGTTATACCACATCGTTCCAATTCACTCTATTCCTTGCGCGCCTTTCACTCTCCTGTATGTTCAGGCCCCGTTCGCTCAAAATCTATTTCATTCCATCCTTCCACCTCCAATTTGGTTTCCCAGTTTTTGTTCCCTCCACTACTGACACATATAACCTCTTTGTCATCCTTTCCTTACTCATTCTCTCTACTGGACCAAACCATTTCAATACACCCTATTTTGATCTCTGAACCATACTCTTTTTATTACCATACTTCTCTCTCATCATTTCATTACTTAATCAACCCACCTCACATCACTTATAGTCCCCAATAATCTCATTTCCAATACATCCACCCACCTCCATAAAATCCTATCTATAGCCCATGCCTCCCCACCATGTACTGTTGTTGGATCCACTCTTCGTTCAAACATACCCATTTTGGTTTCCAAGATAACGTTCTCGCCTTCCATACATTCGTTAACGCTTCCAGAACCTTTGCCTCGTCACCCACCCTATGACACACTTCCACTTCCATCAATAGATTTCAGGGATTTATCATTGAAAAATCTAGGGTATTTTAACCTAGATTCAATAGAATCTATCTTCTCAAACTCATCATCAAAAAACTCTGGACTGCAAGTACGAAGTGCCCTAAGAAACACAGATTGAAATGATGATAATCTAACTCTGTTATGTTGAGATGAGTAATAATGGATATATGAGCATACATTGATAGGTTTTCTTTATATACTAAACTTAACCTTGTTCTCTTGCCTATGGATCATGTAATCTAAAAATGGTAACATACCATTTTTTTTTCATTTTCTACAGTAGATATGATGGAAGGTACTAAATTGTTAAGTAAGGGAAGAAATGTTTGTAAAGTTTCATTTGTTGGCCAAACACAAAGAACATCATCTACATACCTAAACCTAATTGCATTAGGAGGTAAGATATTCTTTAGTAATTTTGTCTGAAAAAATTTCTTATAAAGATTTCATAGTACAGGTGAAAGAGGGTTACCCATTGCCATACCAAATTTTTGAGCGTAATATTCTCCATTGAATTGAAATACACAGTGTTTTATACACAATTTAATCATTTCAATGAAAACAGACTTTGAAACAGGTAAATGAATATCATTCAAAACATCAAAAAATTATTGTAAAAGGTCATCGACCGGAACTTTTGTTAACAGTGAGAAAACATCAAAGCTAACAAGTTTGAAATCAAAAGTGACGTTGATATTGTTAAGCTTGTTAACTAAATCTACTTTGTTCTTGATATTAGAATATGATATCTTACCCAATAAAGGGATTAATAATGAAACTAACCACATTGACAATATATATATGATGGAGCCTACTGATCTCATTATAGGTCTTGCTGGAAAATTTTGTTTCTGTGTTTTGATAAGTCCATACATATATGGCATTGAAGGGGACAAAGATGACAAACCTTTGATAAGACAAGAAGTACCTTTCAACAACAACTTCAGTTCTTTATTGAAATGGAAATTAAGTATTTCTAAGGGATTCTTACTGAGTTTAAAATATGTTGTGTCATCATTTAAAAGATGTCATTTTAGATAGATAATTACTTTGGTCCATGATGACAAAAGTGTCTGCCTTACCTACTGTAGTAATATGTGTATCATTGTCTTTTAAATTGTTAATAACTGATAAATATTTTAGGGCAATTAGGTTCCATTGGTTTTGACAAACTGGAATACATTAAAACCTTACAGATATCAAAGGATCCTTATCTAGTTGTCTATTGGAGAGGTTTACCTTAAAAGAAGGGTTAGTGTTCTTAGTTCAGTCACTGTTTTCAATAATATGGTCCAACTTATAATTCAGTTGAATCTAAGTTAAAGTACCTTAGATGTTTCATCAATAAATTCCTTAAGTTAGCAAAGAAATCATTTTATATAAGTAAACCCAAACCTCACATTGGCATCAAGAATCATTCAGTTCTCCCTTTTAATAAAGATTTTGGTTCACATCCTTTAATATGAATGTTTCCTTCGGCAACAATGAAGCTGTAAACAATATCTGAATCAGAACTAACCTGAAAAATCCCCTGCATGCATTTATAAAGTGCCATGTAGAAACTGCAATACGTTTTATGTTAGGTAGACTGGTTAGACTTAAGAAACATAAATATATAATAAGAAAAGGACAAGTATCAAATGCCTTATTTAATCACGTTAAAGACTATGATCATTGTCCTGACTGGAGTAATGCCATCACAGTTATGCATATATATATATATATATATATATATATATATATATATATATATATATATATATATATATATATATATATCATACAGACCTCCAACAGCCAGGATCGAGCCCGGGACCCCTGTGCAGGAGACAGGCATGTAACCGCTAGGCTATGGGACTGTATAATAGGAAACAACTATTCGAAATACTAAGTACTCGAATACCCTTCGTTTCACATTGGTGAGCAACGGGGTCTATACTGGTTGTTTCCGAACAGACGCACATAGCCAGCTGATATCGTTTTACCGAACCTAACCGTACAACGCGGAGGTATATGAATACGAATAAAGTGCATATGAACGCGCACCTTCATAGAACATACAAACCTCCAGCAGCCAGGATCGAACCCGGGACCCTGTGCAAGAGACAGGCATGCTAACCGCTAGGCTATAGGACTGTATAATAAGAAACAACTATTTC
>NC_092241.1:12824432-12831328 GCF_036320965.1 Panulirus ornatus
CGCTCCAATTCACTCTCTTCCTTGCCCTTCTTTCACCCTACTGCAGTTTCAGGCCCCGATCACACAAAATCTTTTTCACTTCATCTTTCCACCTCCAATTTGGCCTCCCTCTTCTCCTCGTTCCCTCCACCTCCGACACATATATCCTCTTGGTCAATCTTTCCTCACTCATTCTCTCCATGTGCCCAAACCATTTCAAAGCACCCTCTTGTGCTCTCTCAACCACGCTCTTTTTATTTCCACACATCTCTCTTACCCTTACGTTACTCACTCGATCAAACCACCTCACACCACACATTGTCCTCAAACATCTCATTTCCAGCACATCCATCCTCCTGCGCACAACTCTATCCATAGCCCACGCCTCGCAACCATACAACATTGTTGGAACCACTATTCCTTCAAACATACCCATTTTTGCTTTCCGAGATAATGTTCTCGACTTCCACACATTCTTCAAGGCTCCCAGAATTTTCGCCCACTCCCCAACCCTATGATCCACTTCCGCTTCTATGGTTCCATCCGCTGCCAGATCCACTCCCAGATATCTAAAAAACTTCACTTCCTCCAGTTTTTCCCCATTCAAACTCACCTCCCAATTGACTTGACCCTCAACCCTACTGTACCTAATAACCTTGCTCTTATTCACATTTACTCTTAACTTTCTTCTTTCACACACTTTACCAAACTTAGTCACCCGCTTCTGCAGTTTCTCACATGAATCAGCCACCAGCGCTGTTCCATCAGCGAACAACAACTGACTCACTTCCCAAGCTCTCTCATCCCCAACGGACTTCATACTTGCCCCTCTTTCCAAAACTCTTGCATTTACCTCCCTAACAACCCCATCCATAAACAAATTCAACAACCATGGAGACATCACACACCCCTGCCGCAAACCTATATCCCTGGGGATAGGGGAGAAAGAATACTTCCAACGCATTCCTCACGTGTCGTAGAAGGCGACTAAAGGGGATGGGAGCGAAGGGCTAGAAACCCTCCCCTCCTTGTATTTTATCTTTCTAAAAGGGGAAATAGATGAAGGAGTCACGCGGGGAGTGCTCATCCTCCTCGAAAGCTCAGATTGGGGTGTCTAAATGTGTGTGGATGTAACCAAGATGGGAAAAAAAAAGAGATGGGTAGTAAGTTTGAGGAAAGGAACCTGGATGTTTTGGCTCTGAGTGAAACGAAGTTCAAATTTAATGGGGAAGAGTGGTTTGGGAATGTCTTGGGAGTAAAGTCAAGGGTCAGTGAGAGTACAAGAGCAAGGGAAGGAGTAGCACTACTGCTGAAACAGGAGTTGTGGGAGTATGTGATAGACTGTAAGAAAGAAAATTCAAGATTGATATGGGTAAAACTGATGGAGAGAGATGTGTGATTATTGGTGCATATGCACCTGGTCTTGAGAAGAAAGATCATGAGAGGCAAGTGTTTTGGGAGCACCTGAATGAGTGTGTTAGTGGTTTTCATGCACAATACCGGGTTATAGTGATGGGTGATTTGAATGCAAAGGTGAGTAATGGGGCAGTTGATGGATTAATTGATATACATGGGATGTTCAGTGCTGTGAATGGAAATGGTGAAGAGCTTGTAGATTTGTGTGCTGAAAAAGGATTGGTGATTGGGAATACCTGGTGTAAAAAGCGAGATATATATAAGAATACGTATGTAAGTAGGAGAGATGGCCAGAGACCGTTATTGGATTACGTATTAATTGATAGGCGCTCGAAAGAGAGACTTTTGGATGTTAATGTGCTGAGAGGTGCAATTGGAGGGATTTCTGATCATTATCGTGTGGAGGCGAAGGTGAAGATTTTTAGCGGTTTTCAGAAAAGAAGAGAGTATGTTGGGGTGAAGAGAGTAGTGAGATTAAGTGAGCTTGGGAAAGAGACTTGAGTAAGGAAGTACCAGGAGAGACTGAATACAGAATGGAAAAAGGTGAGAACAAAGGAGGTAAGGGGAGTGGGGGAGGAATGGGATGTATTTAGGGAAGCAGTGATGGCTTGCGCAAAAGATGCTTGTGGCATGAGAAGCGTGGGAGGTGGGTTGATTAGAAATGGTAGTGAGTGGTGTGATGAAGAAGTAAGTTTGGTAGTGAAAGAGAAGAGAGAGGCATTTGGACGATTTTTGTAGGGAAACAATGCAAATGAGTGGGAGAGGTATAAAAGAAAGAGGCAGGAGGTTAAGAGAAAGGTGCAAGAGGTGTTAAAGAGGGCAAATGAGAGTTGGGGTGAGAGAGTATCATTAAATTTTAGGGAGAATGAAAAGATGTTCTGGAAGGAGGTAAATAAAGTGCGTAAGAAAAAGGAGCAAATGGGAACTTCAGTGAAGGGGGCTAATGGGAAGGTGATAACAAGTAGTGGTGATGTGTGGAGATGGTGTGAGTTCTTTGAAGGTTTGTTGAATGTGTTTGATGATAGAGTGGCAGATACAGGGTGTTTTGGTCGAGGTGGTGTGCAAAGTGAGAGGGTTAGGAAAAATGATTTGGTAAACAGAGAAGAGGTAGTAAAAGCCTTGCGGAAGACGAAAGCCGGCAAGGCAGCAGGATTGGATGGTATTGCAGTGTAATTTATCAAAAGTGGGGGTGACTGTATTTTTGATTGGTTGGTAAATTGTTTTAATGTATCTATGATTCATGATGAGGTGCCTGAGGATTCGTGGAATTCTTGCATAGTGCCACTGTACAGATGCAAAGGGGATAAGAGTGAGTGCTGAAATTACAGAGGTATAAGTTTGTTGAGTATTCCTGGTAAATTTTATGGCAGGGTATTGATTGAGAGGGTGAAGGCATGTACAAAGCACCTTATTGGGGAAGAGCAGTGTGGTTTCGCAAGTGGTAAAGGATATGCGGATAAGGTGTTTGCTTTGAAGAATGTGTGTGAGAAATACTTAGAAAAGCAAATGGATTTATATGTAGCATTTATGGATCTGGAGAAGGCATATGATAGAGTTGATAGAGATGCTCTGTGGATGGTATCAAGAATATATGGTGTGGGAGGCAAGCTGTTAGAAGCAGTGAAAAGTTTTTATCGAGCATGTAAGGCATGTGTACGTGTAGGAGAAGAGGAAAGTGATTGGTTCTCAGTGAATATACGTTTGCGGCAGGGGTGTGTGATGTCTCCATTGTTGTTTAATTTGTTTATGGATTGCGTTGTTAGGGAGGTGAATGCAAGAGTTTTGGAAAGAGGGGCAAGTATGCAGTCTGTTGTGGATGAGAGAGCTTGGTATGTGAGTCAGTTGTTGTTCGCTGATGATACAGCGCTGATGGCTGATTCATGTGAGAAACTGCAGAAGCTGGTGAATGAGTTTGGTAAACTGTGTGAAAGAAGAAAGTTAAGAGTAAATGTGAATAAGAGCAAGGTTATTAGGTACAGTAGGGTTGAGGGTAAAATCAGTTGGGAGGTAAGTTTGAATGGAGGAAAACTGGAGGAAGTAAAGTGTTCTAGATATCTGGGAGTGGATTTGGCAGCGGATGGAACCATAGAAGTGGAAGTGAATCATAAGGTGGGGGAGGGGGCGAAAATTCTGGGAGCCTTGAAGAATGTGTGGAAGTCGAGAACATTATCTCGGAAAGCAAAGATGGGTATGTTTGAAGGAATAGTTGTTCCAACAATGTTGTATGGTTGCGAGGCGTGGGCTATGGATAGAGTTGTGCGCAGGAGGGTGGATGTGCTGGAAATGAGATGTTTGAGGACAATATGCGGTGTGATATGGTTTGATCGAGTAAGTAATATAAGGGTAGGAGAGATGTGTGGAAATAAAAAGAGTGTGGTTAAGAGAGCAGAAGAGGTTGTTTTGAAATGGTTTGGTCACATGGACCGGATGAGTGAGGAAAGTTTGACCAAGAGGATATATGTGTCGGAGGTGGAGAGAAAGAGGAGAAGTGGGAGACCAACTTGGAGGTGGAAAGATGGAGTGAAAAAGATTTTGAGTGATCGGGGCCTGACCATGCAGGAGGGTGAAAGGAGTGTAAGGAATAGAGTGAACTGGAGAGATATGGTATACCGGGGTCAACGTGCTGTCAATGGATTGAACCAGGGTATGTGAAGCGTTTGGGGAAAACCATGGAAAGTTCAGTGGGGCCTGGATGTGGAAAGGGAGCTGTGGTTTCGATGCACTATTCCATGACTGCTAGAGACTGAGTGTGAACGAATGGGGACTTTGTTGTCCTTTCCTAGCGCTACCTCGCACGCATGAGGGGGGAGGGGTTTGCTATTCCATGTGTGGCGCGGAAGCGATGGGAATAAATAAAGGCAGGCAGTATGAATTATGTACATGTGAATATATGTATGTGTGTGTACATATATGTGTACATTGAGATGTATAGGTATGTATATTTGTGTGTGTGTGGACGTGTATGCATATATATGTGTGTGTGTGGGTGGGGTGGGCCATTTCTTTCGTCTGTTTCCTTGCGCTACCTCGCAAACGAGGGAGACAATGACAAAAACTTTTCACTGCTTCTAACAACTTGCCTCCCACACATATATTCTTAGTACCTTCCAGAGAGCATCTCTATCAACTCTATCATATGCCTTCTCCAGATCCATAGATGCTACATAAAAATCCATTTGCTTTTCTAAGTATTTCTCACATACATTCTTCATAGCAAAAACCTGATCCACACATCCTCTACCACTTCTGAAACCACACTGCTCTTCCCCAATCAGATGCTCTGTACATGCCTTCACCCTGTCAATCAATATCCTCCCAAATATTTTACCAGGAATACTCAACAAACTTATACCTCTGTAATATATATAAGTATATATATATATATATATATATATATATATATATATATATATATATATATATATATATATATATATATATATATATATATACATATATATATATATATATATATATATAAATATATGTATATATATATATATCATACAAAGCTCCATTAGCCAGGATCGAACCTGGGACCCCTTGTGCAAGAGGCAGGCATACTAACCGCTAGGCTAAGGGACTCTATAATATTAAACAACTATTCGAAATACTAAGTACTCCAATACCCTTCGTCTGACTATAGTGAGCAACGGGGTCTATCGGTTGTTTCCGAACAGAACACATAGCCAGCATAGAGCGTTTTACCGAACCTGACTGTACAACGCGGAGTTATATGAATACGAATAAAGTGTATATGAACGCGCACCTTCATAGAACATACAAAGCTCCATCAGCCAGGATCGAACCTGGGACCCCTTGTGCAAGAGGCAGGCATGCTAACCGATAGGCTAAGGGACTGTATAATAGGAAACAACTATTCGAAATACTAAGTACTCGAATACCCTTCGTCTCACTATGGTGAGCAACGGGATCTATCGGTTGTTTCCGAACATAACACATAGCCAGCTGAGAGCGTTTTACCGAACCTGACTGTACAACGTGGAGTTATATGAATACGAATAAAGTGTATATGAACGTGCACCTTCATAGAACATACATAGTATTTCGAATAGTTGTTTCCTATTATACAGTCCCTTAGCCTAGCGGTTAGCATGCCTGCCTCTTGCACAAGGGGTCCCAGGTTTGATCCTGGCTGATGGAGCTTTGTATGTTCTATGAAGGTGCGCGTTCATATACACTTTATTCGTATTCATATAACTCCGCGTTGTACAGTCAGGTTCGGTATAACGCTCTCTGCTGGCTATGTGTTCTGTTCGGAAACAACAGATAGACCCCGTTGCTCACCATAGTGAGACGAAGGGTATTCGAGTACCTAGTATTTCGAATAGTTGTTTCCTATTATAGAGTCCCTTAGCCTAGCGGTTAGCATGCCTGCCTCTTGCACAAGGGGTCCCAGGTTCGATCCTGGCTGATGGAGCTTTGTATGTTCTATGAAGGTGCGCGTTCATATACACTTTATTCGCATTCATATAACTCCGCGTTGTACAGTCAGGTTCGGTAAAACGCTCTCAGCTGGCTATGTGTTCTGTTCGGAAACAACCGATAGACCCCGTTGCTCACCATAGTGAGACGAAGGGTATTCGAGTACCAACCGATTAGACCCCGTTGCTCACCATAGGTGAGACGAAGGGGTAATTCGAGTACTTAGTATTTCGAATAGTTGTTTCCTAGTATACAGTCCCTTAGCCTAGCGGTTAGCATGCCTTGCCTCTTGCACAAGGGTCCCAGGTTCGATCCTGGCTGATGGAGCTTTGTATGTTCTATGAAGTGCGCGTTCATATACACTTTATTCGTATATATATATATAGTATATATATATATATATGTATATATATATATATATATATATATATATATATATATATATATATATATATATGAGAGAGCTTGGGAAGTGAGTCAGTTGTTGTTCACTGATGATACAGCGCTGGTGGCTGATTCATGTGAGAAACTGCAGAAGCTGGTGACTGAGTTTGGTAAAGTGTGTGAAAGAAGAAAGTTAAGAGTAAATGTGAATAAGAGCAAGGTTATTAGGTACAGTAGGGTTGAGGGTCAAGTCAATTGGGAGGTGAGTTTGAATGGAGAAAAACTGGAGGAAGTGAAGTGTTTTAGATATCAGGGAGTGGATCTGGCAGCGGATGGAACCATGGAAGCGGAAGTGGATCATAGGATGGGGGAGGGGGCGAAAATTCTGGGAGCCTTGTAGAATGTGTGGAAGTCGAGAACATTATCTCGGAAAGCAAAAATGGGTATGTTTGAAGGAATAGTGGTTCCAACAATGTTGTATGGTTGCGAGGCGTGGGCTATGGATAGCGTTGTGCGCAGGAGGATGGATGTGCTGGAAATGAGATATTTGAGGATAATGTGTGGTGTGAGGTGGTTTGATCAAGTAAGGAACGTAAGGGTAAGAGAGATGTGTGGAAATAAAAAGAGCGTGGTTGAGAGAGCAGAAGAGGGTGTTTTGAAATGGTTTGGGC
>NC_092241.1:12831428-12840665 GCF_036320965.1 Panulirus ornatus
GGAACCACTATTCCTTCAAACATACCCATTTTTGCTTTCCGAGATAATGTTCTCGACTTCCACACATTCTTCAAGGCCCCCAGAATTTTCGCCCCCTCCCCCATCCTATGATCCACTTCCGCTTCCATGGTTCCATCCGCTGCCAGATCCACTCCCAGATATCTAAAACACTTCACTTCCTCCAGTTTTTCTCCATTCAAACTCACCTCCCAATTGACTTGACCCTCAACCCTACTGTACCTAATAACCTCGCTCTTATTCACATTTACTCTTAACTTTCTTCTTCCACACACTTTACCAAACTCAGTCACCAGCTTCTGCAGTTTCTCACATGAATCAGCCACCAGCGCTGTATCATCAGCGAACAACAACTGACTCACTTCCCAAGCTCTCTCATCCCCAACAGATTTCATACTTGCCCCTCTTTCCAAAACTCTTGCATTTACCTCCCTAACAAACCCATCCATAAACAAATTAAACAACCATGGAGACATCACACACCCCTGCCGCAAACCTACATTCACTTAGAATATATATATATATATATATATATATATATATATATATATATATATATATATATATATATATATATATATATATATATATATATATATATATATATATATATATATATATATATATATATATATATATATATATATATATATATATATATATACATATATATATATATATGTATATATATATATATATATATATATATATATATATATATATATATATATATATATATATATATATATATATATATATATATATATATATATATATATATATATATATACGCCTATGTATGTATGTATATATATATATATATATATATATATATATATATATATATATATATATATATATATATATATATATATATATATATATATATATATATATATATATATATATATATATATATATATATATATGTATATATATATATACATACGAGGTAGCGCTAGGAAAAGACAGCACATGCCATATTCGTTCACACCCAGTGTCTAGCACTCATGTGTAATGCACTGAAACCACAGCTCCCTTTCCACATCCTGTCCCCACAAAGCCTTCCATGGTTTGCCTTAGACGCTTCGCATGGTCTGGATGAATCCATTGACAGCAAGTCGACAGCAAGTCGGTATACCGCATCGTTCCAACTCACTGTATTTTTTGCACTCCTTTTATCCTACTGTATGTTCAGGCCAAGATCACTCAAAATCTTTTTCACTCCATCGTTCCTCCTGTCTGGCCTCCCACTTCCCCTCGTTCCCTCCACCTTTGACACGTATATCCACTTTCTCAATCTTACCTCACTCAATCTTTCGATGCAACCAAACGATTTCAATGCACCTTCTTCTGCTCTCTCAACAACACTTCTCTCTCACCCTTCCATTACTTACTCGATCAAACCACCTCAAGTCACGTATTGTCCTGAAACATTCTATTTCCATCACATCAACCCTCCTCCGCACAACCCCATCTATAGCCCAGGCCTCGCAACCATATGACATTGTTGGAACCACTATTCCTTCAAACATACCCATTTTCGCTTTCCGATATAACGATCTCGCCTTCCACACATTCTTCAACGCTCCCAGAACCCTCGCCCCTTCCCCCACCCTGTGACTCACTTCTGCTTCCATGGTTCAATCCACTGCCAAGTCTCCTCCCAGATATCTAAAACACTTCACTGCCTCCAATTTTTCTCCATTCTAACTTTCCTCCCAATTAACCTGCCCCTCAACCCTACTTAACCTTATAACCTTGCTCGTATTCACATTTACTCTCAGCTTTCTCCTTTTACATACTTTACCAAACTCAGTCACCAACCTCTGCAGTTTCTCACCCGAATCAGCCACCAACGCTGTATCATCAACGAACAACAACTGACTCACTTCTCAAGCCCTCTCATCGACAACAGTCTGCATACTTGCCCCTCTCTCCAAAACTCTTGCAGTCACCACCCTAACCATCCCATCCATAAACAAATTAAACAACCATGGAGACATTACGCGCCCTTGCCGCAAACCGACATTCACTGGGAACGAGTCACTTTCCTCTCTTCCTACTCGTATACATGCCTTACATCCTTGATGAAAACTTTTCCCTGCTTCTAGAAATTTACCTCCCACACCATATACTCTTAATACCTTCCACAGAGAATCTCAATCGACCCTATCATATGCCTTCTCCAGATCGATAAATGCTTCATAGAAATCCATCTGTTTTTCCAAGTACTTCTCAAACACATTCTTCAAAGCAAACCCCTGATCCACACAACCTCTGCCACTTCTGAAACCACACTGCTCCTCCCCAATCTTATGCTCTGTACATGCCTTTCCATCTCAATCGATACCCTCCCATGTAATATCCTAGGAATACTCAACAAACTTATGCCTCTGTAATTTGAACATTCACCTTTATGTTCAGGCCCCTTTGCCTTTGTACGATGGCACTATGCATGCATTTCGCCAGCCCTCAGGCAATTCACCATCATCCATACATACAATGAATGTCTTTACTAACCAACAACAACTCAGTCACCCTCTTTTTTAATAAATTCCACTGCAATACCATCCAAACCCGCCACCTTGCTGGCTTTCATCTTTCGCAAAGCTTTCACTGCCTCATCTCTGTTCACCAAACTATTCTCTCTGACCCTCTCACTTTGCACACCAACAAGACGAAAACACCCTATATCTGCCACCTATCACCAAACACATTCAACAAACCTTAAAAATGCTCACTCCATCTCCTTCTCACTTCATCACTACTTGTCATTACCTCCCCATCTGCACCCTTCATCGATGTTCCCATTTGTTTTCTTGTCTTACTCACGTTATTTACCTTCTTCCAGAACATCTTTTTATTCTCCCAAAAAATCAATGACACTTTCATCCCGACTTTCATTTGCCCTCTTTTTCTCCTCTTGTACCTTTCTCTTAACCTCTTGCCACTTTCCTTTATACATCTCCCAGTCATTTGGACTACCTCCCTGTAAAAGTCGTCCAAACGGCTCCCTCTTCTTTTTCACTGACAACCTTTCTTCTTCGTCACCACTCACTACCCTTTCTAATCTGCCCACCTCCCACCTTACTCATGCCACTTGCATGTTTTGGGCTAGTTATCACTGCTTCCCTAAACACATCCTCTTCCTCCCTTTAATATGTTGTGTGATATGTTCAGGCCTTACTGTTTTATGTGAAATATATTGGCATTACTGTGTTGTTTGATATGTACTGGCCTTAGCGTGATGTGTGATATGTACTGGACTTACTGTGCTGTGTGATGTGTACTGGGATTACTGTATTGTATGTTATATAATAGCCATACTGTATTGGGTGATATGTGCTTTCCTTACTGTGCTGTGTGATATATAGTGGCCTTCTTGTGCTGTATGACGTATACTGGTCTTACTATGCTGCGTGATATGTACTGGCCTTACTGGGTTGTGTGATATGTACTTGCCTTACTGTGTTGTGTGATATGCACTGGATTTACTGTGTTGTGTGATATGCACTGGATTTACTGTGTTGTGTGGTCTGTACCGGCCTTACTGTGCTTTGTGATGTAGTCCGGCATTACTGCGATGTGTGATATGTACAGGTTTTACTATACTGTGTGATATGTACCGGCGTTACTGTGTTTTGCGGTATGTATTCGTCTTTCTCTGTTCTGTGATCTGTACTCGCCTTACTGTTTTGTGTGGGATGTACTTGCCTTAGTATGTTATGTGTTATGTAATGGCCTTACTTCGATGTGCGATATGTACTGGAGTTACTGTATTGTATGATATGTACTGGTCTTACTATGTTATGTGAAATGTACTGGCCTTACTGTGATGTGTGATATGTACTGGCCTTACTGTGATGTATGATATGTACTGGAGTTACTGTGTTGTATGATATGTACTGGTCTTACTGTGTTATGTGTTATGTACTGGCCTTCCTGTGACGTGTGATATGTACTTGCCTTACTGTGTTGTATGATATGTACTGGAGTTACTGTGCTGTATGATATGTACTGGTCTTACTGTGTTATGTGTTATGGACTGGCCTTACTGTGATGTGTGATATGTACTGGAGTTACTGTGCTGTATGATATGTACTGGTCTTACTGTGTTATGTGTTATGTACTGGCCTTCCTGTGATGTGTGATATGTACTGTTCTTACTGTGTTGTATGATATGTACTGGAGATACTGTGTTGTATGATATGTACTGGTCTTACTATGTTATGTTTTATGTACAGGCCTTACTGTGATGTGTGATATGTACTGGCCTTACTGTGTTGTATGATATGTACTGGAGTTACTGTCTTGTATGTACTGTGTTACTGTGTTACTGGTCTTACCGTGTTATGTGATATGTGTGATATGTTCTAGCTTTACTCTTTGAGTGATATGTAGCTGCCATATTGTACTGTGCGATATGTACTGGCAGGAAGCTACCCAAACTCCTTTTCTCTGGTGCAAGAGTCTACCTTTGAACCTATTACATGTCAAAGGAGTCGCCCTCAGATCCTACTTCTACTTACAAGAGTCTATGTCAGGTCCTCATTACTGATATAGGACGTTATCTAGGCCTTAATTTTTCCTGCAGGGGATAACCCAGGTCCTATTCTCTGTTACAGGAGTCTATCCCAGATCCTACTATTTGGTTCAGTAGTAGCCCCCAGATCTCACTCCCAAATACAACAAGAAATATAGGTACTAAGAAATAGGAAAGACTGAAGCACATTACCAGAGTTCTTTACATGTAGTAAACAAATCTATGGCTGTGTTAATGACCTCTTGACGAAGAGACCAAAGCTTCCTCTCTTAATGCCGCCTTCATATGAAGAGCGATGGGACAACATGTCCTTTGATATAAGCCTAAAAAGTGATAACTCTGGTGGATAATCAAAACCTTAGGTAAATTCATATAAATAGAAAAAGTGTTTTGTTTCTCTCTTTTAGAATGTAATCACCTCTTAGAATAATATATTATACTTTGTCGCTGTCTCCCGCGTTAGCAAGGTAGCGCAAGGAAACAGACGAAAGAATGGCCCAACCCACCCACATACACATGTATATACATACACGTCCTCACACGAACATATACATACCTATATATCTCAACGTATACATATATGTACACACACAGACATATACATACATACACATGTACATAATTCATACTGTCTGCCTTATTCATTCCCGTCGCCACCCAGCCACACATGATATGACAACGCCCTCCCGCCAAATGTGCGCGAGGTAGCGCTACGAAAAGACAAAAAAGGCAACATTCGTGCACACTCAATCTCTAGCTGTCATGTATAATGCATCGAAACCACAGCTCCCCTTCCACATCTAGGCCCCATAAACCTTTCCATGGTTTACCCCAGACGCTTCACATGCCCTGGTTCAATCCAGTGACAGCACGTCGACCCTGGTATACCACATCGTTCCAATTTACTCTATCCCTTGCACGCCTTTGACCCTCCTGCATGTTTCGGCTCCGATCACTCAAAATCTTTTCCACTCCATCTTTCCACCTCCGATTTGGTCTCCCACCTCTCCTCGTTCCCTTTATCTCTGACACATATATACTCTTTGTCAGTCTTTCCTCACTCATTCTCTCCAAGTGACCTAACCATTTCAAAACACCCTCTTCTGCTCTCTCATCCACACTTTTTTTATTACCACACATCTCTCTTACCCTTTCATTACTTACTCGATCAAACCACCTAACAACATATATTGTCCTCAAACATCTCATTTCCAGGACAACTACCCTCCTCCACACAACTCTATCTATAGCCCACGCCTCACAAACATATAACATTGTTGGAACCACAATTCCTTCAAACATACCATTTTTGCTCTCCAAGATAACGTTTTCAACTTCCATACATCTTTCAACGCTCCCAGAACTTACGCCCCCTTCCCAACCCTATGATTCACTTCCGCTTCCATGGTTCCATCCGCTGCCAAATCCACTCCAAGATATCTAAAACACTTCACTTTCTCCAGTTTTTCTCCATTCAAACTAACCTCCCAGTTGACTTGTCCGTCAACCCAACTGTACCTAATAAACTTGCTCTTATTCACATTTACTCTCAACGTTCTTCTTTCACACACTTTACCAAACTCAGTCACCAGCTTCTGCAGTTTCTCACCCGAAACAGGCACTAGCGCTGTATCATCAGCGAACAACAACTGACTCACTTCCCAAGATTTCTCATCCACAACAGACTGCATACTTGCCCCTCTTTCCAAAAATCTTGCATTCACCTCCCTAACAACCCCATTCATAAACAAATTAAACAACAATGAAGGCATCACGCACCACTGCGGCAAACCAACATTCACTGAGAACCAATCACTTTCCTCTCTTCCTACTCGTGCAAATGCCTTCCATCCTCGATAATAACTTTTCACTGCTTATAACAACTTACCTCCCACACCATATATTCTTAATACCTTCCATAGAGCATCTCTATCAACTATATCATATGCCTTCTTCAGATCCATAAATGCTATATACAGATCCATTCTTCAAAGCAAACACCTGATCCACACATCCTCTCCCACTTCTGAAACCACACTGCTCCTCCCCAATCTGATGCTCTGTACATGCCTTTACCCTTTACCCAAAGGCGTCATTCGTTCACACTCAGTCTCTAGCTGTCATGAGTAATGCACCGAAACCACAGCTCCCTTTCCACATCTAGGCCCCACAGAACTTTCCATGGTTTACCCCAGACACTTGAAATGACCTGGCTCAATCCATTGGCAGCGTGTCGATCCGGGTATACCACATCGTTCCAATTCAGTCTCTTCCTTGCACGCTTTTCACCTTCATGTGTGTTCAGGCCAAGATCGCTCAAACTCTTTTTCACTCCATCCTTCCACCTCCAATTTGGTCTCCCACTTCTTGTTCTCTCCACCTCTGACATATATATCCTCTTTGTCAATCTTTCCTCACTCATTCTCTCCATGTGACCAAGCCATTTCAATGCACCCTCTTCTGCTCCCTCAACCACACTCTTTTTATTACCACACATCTGTCTTACCCTATCATTACCTACTCGATCAAACCACTTCACACCACATGTTGTCCTCAAACATCTTATTTCTAACACATCCACCCTCCTCCACATAACCCCATCAATCGCCCATACCTCAAAACCGTATTACATTGTTGGAACCACTATTTCTTCAAACATACCCATTTTTGCTCTCCGAGATAGCGTTCTCGCCTTCCACAGAATCTTCAACGCTCCCGGAACCCTTGCCCTCTCCCCAACCCTGTGACTCACTTACGCTTCCATAGTTCTATCCGCTGCTAAATCTACTTCCAGATATCTAAAACATTTCACTTCCTCTAGTTTTTAGCCATTCAAACTTACCTCCCAATCTGCTTGTTCCTCAACCCTACCGAACCTAATAACCTTGCTCTTATTAACATTCACTCTCAGCTTTCTTCTTTCACACACTTTACCAAACTCAGTCACCAAATTCTGCAGTTTCTCACCCGAATAAGCAACCAGCGCTGTATCATCAGCGAACAAAAACTGACTCACTTCCCAAGCTCTCTCATCCACAGCAGACTGAATGCTTGTCCCTCTCTCCAAAACTCCTGCATCCACCTCCCTAACAACCCCATCCATAAACAAATCAAACAGCCATGGAATCATCACACACGCCTGCCACAAACCGACATTCACTGGGAACTAGTCACTTTCATCTCTTACCTCCCACACCATATACATTTAATACCTTCCACAGAGCATCTCTATCAACACTGTTATATGCCTTCTCCAGATCTATATATGCTACATACAAATCCATCTGCTTTTCTAAGTATTTCTCACATACATTTTTCAAAGCAAACACCTGATCCACACATCCTCTACCACTTCTAAAACCACACTGCTCCTTCCCAGTCTGGTGCTATGTACATAACTTGACCTTCTCGATCAATACCCTCCCATATGATTTCCCAGGAATACTCAACAAACTTTTACCTTTATGATTTGAACACTCGCCTTTATCCCCTTTGCCTTGGCACAATGGAACTATACATGCGTTCCGTCAATCTTCAGTTACTTCAACATGAACATACATATATTGAATATCCTCACCAATCAGTCAACAACACAGACATCCCCATTTTCAATAAATTCCACAGCATTACCATCCAAATCCGCTGCTTTACCGGCTTTCATCTTCTGCAAAGCTTTCACTACCTCTTCTCTGTTTATCAAATCATTCTACTTCACCCTGTCTCTTCGAAAACCACCTCAAGCAAAACATCCTACGTCTACCACTCTATCATCAAAAACATTCAACAAAGCTTCAAGATAATCACTCCATCTTCCTTTCATTTCAATACTACTTGTTATTACCTCCCAATTTGCCCCCCTTCACCGACGTTCCCATTTGTTCTCTTTTCTTACGCACTTTATTCACATCCATTCAAAACATCTTTTTGTTTTCCAGAAATCTTAATGATTCTTTCTCAAAGCAACAATAATTTTCCCTCATTTTCACCTCCGGCACCTTTACTTTTGACTTTTACCTCTTTATTTTATAAATCTCCTAGTCATTTGCATTATTTCCCTGCAAAAGTCGTCCAAATGCCTCTCTCTACTCTTTCACTTACAATATTACATCTTAATCACACCAATAAGTACCTTTTATAAACTACCAATCTCCCACATTTCTCACACACAGTCAACTTTTGTGCAAGTCATCACTGCTACCCTTAATAGCTCGAATTGCTTCCACAATCCACTTTAGTCATTTACAGTCACCTTTTTCCATTCTGTACTCAAACTCTTCAGATAATTCTTCACACAAGTTTCCTTCCTAAGCTCACTTATTCTCACCAGTCTCTTCACCCCAATATTCTCTCTTCTTCTCTGAGAATCTCTACATATCTTCATCTTCGCCGCCAGAAAATAATGATCCGACATCCCCCAGTTGCCCCCTTCAGAACATTAACATCCAAAAGTTCAATTACATACATAGATACATATATATATATATATATATATATATATATATATATATATATATATATATATATATATATATATATATATATATATATATATATATATATACATATATATATATATATATATATATATATATATATATATATATATATATATATATATATATATATATATATATATATATATATATATATATATATATATATATATATATTAT
>NC_092241.1:12840765-12863440 GCF_036320965.1 Panulirus ornatus
TATTTACCTCCTTCCAGAACATCTTTTTATTCTCCCTGAAATTTAATGATACTCTCTCACCCCAACTCTCATTTGCCCTCTTTTTCACCTGTTGCACCTTTCTCTTGACCTCCTGCCTCTTTCTTTTATACCTCTCCCACTCATTTGCATTTTTTCCCTGCAAAAATCGTCCAAATGCCTCGTTCTTCTCTTTCACTTATAAACTTACTTCTTCATCCCACCACTCACTACCTTTTCTAATCAACCCACCTCCCACTCTTCTCATGGCACAAGCATCTTTTGCACAAGCCATCACTGCTTCCCTAAATACATCCCATTCCTCCCCCACTCCCCTTACCTCCTTTGTTCTCACCTTTTTCCATTCTGTACTCAGTCTCACCTGGTACTTCCTCACACAAGTCTCCTTCCCAAGCTCACTTACTCTCAACACTCTCTTTACCCAAACATTATCTCTTCTTTTCTGAAAATACTCATAAATCTTCACCTTCGCCTAGACAAGATAATGATCAGACATCCCTCCAGTTGCACCTCTCAGCACATTAACATCCAAAAGTCTCTCTTTCGTGCGTCTATCAATTAACACGTAATCAAATAACGCTCTCTGGCCAACTCTCCTACTTACATACGTATACTTATGTATATCTCGCTTTTTAAACCAGATATTCCCAATCACCAGTCCTTTTTCAGCACATTAATCTACAAGCTCTTCACCATTTACATTTACAACACTGAACACTCCATGTACACCAATTATTCCCTCAACTGCCACATTACTCACCTTTGCATTCAAATCACCCATCAGTATAACCCGGTGTTGTGCATCAAACCCACTAACACACTCATTCAGCTGCTCCCAAACACTTGCTTCTCATGATCTTTCTTCTCATGCCCAGGTGCATATGCACCAATAATCACGCATCTCTCTCAATCAACCTTCAGATTTATCCATATCAATCTAGAATTTACTTTCTTACACTCTCTCACATACTCCCACAACTGATTCAGGAGTAGTGCTACTCCTTCCCTTCCTCTTGTCCTCTCACTAACCCCTGACTTTACTCCCAAGACATTCCCAAACACTCTTCCCCTTTACCCTTGAGCTTCATTTCACTCAGAGCCAAAACATCCAGGTTCCTTTCCTCAAACATACTACCTATTTCTCCTTTTTTCTCGTCTTGGTTACATCCACACACATTTAGACCCCACAATTTGAGCCTTCGAGGAGGATGAGCACTCTTCGCGTGAATCCTTCTTCTGTTTCCCGTTTTAGAAAGTTACAATACAAGGAGGGGAGGGTTTCTGGTCCCCCGCTCCCGTTCCCTATAGTCGCCTTCTATATATATATACATATATATATATATATATATATATATATATATATATATATATATATATATATATATATATATATATATATATATATATATATATATATATATATATATATATATATATATATATATATGTATATATATATATATATATATATATATATATATATATATATATATATATATATATATATATATATATATATATATATATATATATATATATATATATATATATATATATATATATATATATATATATATATATATCTTCCATTGTTCTCACCTTTTTCCATTCTGTACTCAGTCTCTCCTGGTACCTCCTCACACAAGTCTCCTTCCCAAGCTCAGTTACTCTCACCACCCTCTTCACCCCAACATTCACTCTTCTTTTTCTGAAAACCCATAGAGATCTTTACCTTAGCCTACACAAGATAATGATCAGACATCCCTCCAGTTGCACCTCTCACCACATTAACATCGAAAAGTCTCTCTTTCGCGCGCCTGTCAATTAACACGTAATCCAATAACGCTCTCTGTCCATCTCTCTACTTACATTCGTATACTTATGTATATCTCGCTTTTTAAACCAGGTATTCCTAATCACCAGTCCTTTTTCAGCACATAAATCTACAAGCTCTTCACCATTTCCATTTACAACACTTAACACCCCATGTACACCAATTATTCCATCAACTGCCACATGACTCACCTTTGCCGGCAAAGGCAGAAGGTTTGGATGGTATTGCAGTGGAATTTATTAAAAAAGGGGGTGACTGTATTATTGACTGGTTGGTAAGGTTATTTGATGTATGTATGACTCATGGTGAGGTGCCTGAGGATTGGCGGAATGCGTGCATAGTGCCATTGTACAAAGGCAAAGGGGATAAGAGTGAGTGCTCAAATTACAGAGGTATAAGTTTGTTGAGTATTCCTGGTAAATTATATGGGAGGGTATTGATTGAGAGGGTGAAGGCATGTACAGTGCATCAGATTGGTGAAGAGCAGTGTGGTTTCAGAAGTGGTAGAGGATACGTGGATCAGGTGTTTGTTTTGAAGAATGTATGTGAGAAATACTTAGAAAAGCAAATGGATTTGTATGTAGCATTTATGGATCTGGAGAAGGCATATGATAGAGTTGATAGAGATGCTCTGTGGAAGGTATTAAGAATATATGATGTGGGAGGCAAGTTGTTAGAAGCAGTGAAAAGTTTTTTATCGAGGAAGTAAGGCATGTGTACGTGTAGGAAGAGAGGAAAGTGATTGGGTTTCAGTGAATATAGGTTTGCGGCAGGGGTGTGTGATGTCTCCATGGTTGTTTAATTTGTTTATGGATGGGGTTGTTAGGGAGGTGAATGCAAAAGAGTTTTGGAAAGAGGGGCAAGTATGAAATCTGTTGGGGATAAGAGAGCTTGGGAAGTGAGTCAGTTGTTGTTCGCTGATGATACATCGCTGGTGGCTGATTCATGTGAGAAACTGCAGAAGCTGGTGACTGAGATTGGTAAAGTGTGTGAAAGAAGAAAGTTAAGAGTAAATGTGAATAAGAGCAAGGTAATTAGGTACAGTAGGGTTGAGGGTCAAGTCAATTGGGAGATAAGTTTGAATGGAGAAAAACTGGAGGAGGTAAAGTGTTTTAGATATCTGGGAGTGGATCTGGCAGCGGAGGGAACCATGGAAACGGAAGTGGATCATAGGGTGGGGGAGGGGGCGAAAATTCTGGGAGCCTTGAAGAATGTGTGGAAGTCGAGAACATTATCTCGGAAAGCAAAAATGGGTATGTTTGAAGGAATAGTGGTTCCAACAATGTTGTATGGTTGCGAGGGGTTGGCTATGGATAGAGTTGTGCGCAGGAGGATGGATGTGCTGGAAATGAGATGTTTGAGGACAATGTGTGGTGTGAGGTGGTTTGATCGAGTAAGTAACGTAAGGGTAAAAGAAATGTTTGGAATTAAAAAGAGTGTGGTTGAGAGAGCAGAAGAGGGTGTTTTGAAATGGTTTGGGCACATGGAGAGAATGAGTGAGGAAAGATTGACCAAGAGGATATATGTGTCGGAGGTGGAGGGAACGAGGAGAAGTGGGAGACCAAATTGTAGGTGGAAAGATGGAGTGAAAAAGATTTTGTGTGATCGGGGCCTGAACATGCAGGAGGGTGAAAGAAGGGCAAGGAATAGAGTGAATTGGATCGATGTGGTATACGAGGGATGCCGTGATGTCAGTGGATTGAATCAGGGCATGTGAAGCGTCTGGGGTAAACCATTGAAAGCTGTGTAGGTATGTATATTTGCGTGTGTGGACGTATGTATATACATGTGTATAGGGGTGGGTTGGGCCATTTCTTTCGTCTGTTTCCTTGCGCTACCTCGCTAACGCGGGAGACAGCGGCAAAAAAAAAATATATGTATATATATATATATATATATATATATATATATATATATATATATATATATATATATATATATATATATATATGTATATATATATATATATATATATATATATATATATATATATATATATATATATACATATATAAATATATATATATATATATATATATATATATATATATATATATATATATATATATATATATATATATATATATATATATTTATATATATATATATAAACACAATATATTCTAGTCTTAGTAAAAATCACTTAGAAACAGTTAATTCTCACTTCAATAAAGAAATGAAGTTGTTGTTGGAAGGTAACATTTCTCTTATCAAAAACTTTTCATCTTTGTCCCCTTCGTTGCCATATATGTATGGACTGATCAAAACATATAAACAAAATTTTCAAGCAAGACCTATAGTGAGTTCAATAGGTTCCATCACATAGAAATTATCAAAATGGTTAGTTTCCTTATTAAGCCCTTTAGTGGGTAAGGCATCAAATTCTAATATCGTGAACAATGTAGATTTAGTCAACAAGCTAAACAATATCAATATTAATTTTGATTATAAATTAGTTAGCTTTGATGTTTCCTCACTTTTCATTAAAGTTCCAGTTGATGACCTTTTAGAATATTTATTTGATGTCTTGGATGATATTCAATTACCTGTTTCAAAGTCTAATTTCATTGAACTGATAAAATTGTGCATAAAAGACTGTGTATTTCAATTTAATGAAGATTATTATGCTCAAAAATTTGGTATGGCAATGGGTAACCCTCTTTCAACTGTACTAAGTAATCTTTATTTGGAATTTTTTGAAAGAAAATTACAAAAGGATATCTTACCTTCTAATGCAATTTGGTTTAGGTATGTAGATGATGTTCTTTGTGTTTGGCCAACAAATGAAAATTTTGAAATATTTCTCCCCTTACTTAACAATTTAGTACCTTCCATCAAATTTACTTTAGAAAATGAAAGTAATGGTATGTTACCATTTTTAGATTGCATGATCCATAGGCAAGGAAACAAGTTAAAGTTTACCATATACAGAAAACACACCAATGTATGCTCATATATCAATTATTACTCATCTCAACATGACAGAGTTAAATTATCATCATTTCAGTCTATGTTCCTAAGGGCATTACGTATTTGCAGTCCAGAATTTATTGATGATGATTTTGAGAAGATATATTCTATTGGATCTAAGTTAAAGTACCCTAGATTTTTCATTGATAAATCCCTTAATTTAGCAAAAAAAACATTTTATAGAGTTGAGCCCAAACCTCCCACTGACACAAAGAATCTTTTAGTTCTCCCTTTTTATAATAATTTCACTTTGCTTCCCATGTTGCTTAAATCCTTTAATGTAAATGTTGCCTTTAGCAACAATAATACTATAAAGAATATCTTAATCAGGAATTCAACAGAAAATTCTCTTCGTTGCATCTATAAAGTTCCTTGTGGAAACTGTGATAAATTTTATGTTGGTCAGACTGATAAGGATCTTTCTGTTAGACTTAAGCAACATAAATATAGTACAAGAACGGGACAAGAATCATATGCCTTGTTTACTTATGTAAAAACTATGATCATTGTATTGACTGGAGTAACGCCATCTCAGTTGTTAACTCTAACTATATTACCAAGAGAAATATCATTGAATCTTCTATTATTAAATAGACAAAGAATTATAATCTTAATGTTAGTGGTGGTTTGTACAAATTAGATAACTTTATTGTTGATAAGATTTGTAAAATGCTAAGTTTATGAACGCTCGTTGTAAGTTTTGGACAATCACATGTTTACCAAATGGCGTCCTAGCTTCGTCTCTTGGATGTATATCAACTGACTGTTATATTCCTTTCTTGTGTCTCCCCTGATGATGTGATTATTACACGAAAGTGCACTTGGGAACTTTTCATGTTTCATTTTCCCCGTGGACTCATAGGAATATCTTGATCACGCGGAAAATTGTGATCCCTTCCAACACACACACACACACACACACACACACATATATATATATATATATATATATATTTTTTTTTTTTTTTTTTTTTTATACTTTGTCGCTGTCTCCCGCGTTTGCGAGGTAGCGCAAGGAAACAGACGAAAGAAATGGCCCAACCCACCCCCATACACATGTATATACATACGTCCACACACGCAAATATACATACCTACACAGCTTTCCATGGTTTACTCCAGACGCTTCACATGCCCTGATTCAATCCACTGACAGCACGTCAACCCCGGTATACCACATCGCTCCAACTCACCCTATTCCTTGCCCTCCTCTCACCCTCCTGCATGTTCAGGCCCCGATCACACAAAATCTTTTTCACTCCATCTTTCCACCTCCAATTTCGTCTCCCTCTTCTCCTCGTTCCCTCCACCTCCGACACATATATCCTCTTGGTCAATCTTTCCTCACTCATTCTCTCCATGTGCCCAAACCATTTCAAAACACCCTCTTCTGCTCTCTCAACCACGCTCTTTTTATTTCCACACATCTCTCTTACCCTTACGTTACTTACTCGATCAAACCACCTCACACCACACATTGTCCTCAAACATCTCATTTCCAGCACATCCATCTTCCTGCGCACAACTCTATCCATAGCCCACGCCTCGCAACCATGCAACATTGTTGGAACCACTATTCCTTCAAACATACCCATTTTTGCTTTCCGAGATAATGTTCTCAACTTGCACACATTCTTCAAGGCCCCCAGAATTTTCGCCACCTCCCCCACTCTATGATCCACTTCCGCTTCCATGGTTCCATCCGCTGCCAGATCCACTCCCAGATATCTAAAACACTTCACTTCCTCCAGTTTTTCTCCATTCAAACTCACCTCCCAATTGACTTGACCCTCAACCCTATTGTACCTAATAAATTTGCTCTTATTCACATTTACTCTTAACTTTCTTCTTCCACACACTTTACCAAACTCAGTCACCAGCTTCTGCAGTTTCTCACATGAATCAGCCACCAGCGCTGTATCATCAGCGAACAACAACTGACTCACTTCCCAAGCTCTCTCATCCCCAACAGACTTCATACTTGCCCCTCTTTCCAAAAGTCTTGCATTCACCTCCCTAACAACCCCATCCATAAACAAATTAAACAACCATGGAGACATCACACACCCCTGCCGCAAACCTACATTCACTGAGAACCAATCACTTTCCTCTCTTCCGTACACATGCCTTACATCCTCGATAAAAACTTTTCACTGCAAACGCGGGAGACAGCGACAAAGTATAAAAAAAAAAAAAAAAAAAAAAAAAAAATATATATATATATATATATATATATATATATATATATATATATATATATATATATATATATATATATATATATATATATATATATATATATATATATATATACGTTATATATATATATATATATATATATATATATATATATATATATATATATATATATATATATATATATATATATATATATATATATATATATAAACAACTAGATAAAGATTCCTTGTGTGCATTTGGCTGTGGTTTAAATTTTGTGTCCTCTAACAGAGAAGCCATCTCTGTTGATATCAGAAAGTCTTTTTGTGATTTAGAAAAATACAGTAATTGAAGTGATGATGAAATTAATATCTGTAGGGGTTTAGCGTATGCCAGTTGCTCAAAACCAGTGGAAGCTAATTGCCTTAAAACATTCATAAGAGCTGTTAACACCTTAAAAAAAGACAAGAATATACGTATTGATAAAGGAGATAAGGCTAACACTGTTGTGATTTTAGACAAAAATAACTGTTTATCTAAAATGAATGATCTTCTCAATGATAACACAACATATTCTAAACTTAGTAAAAGATCCCTTAGAAGGAATTAATTCTCACTTCAATAAAGAAGTGAAGTTGTTGTTGAAAAGTAACATTTCTCTTATCAAAAGTTTGTCATGTTTGTCCCCTTCATTGCCACATATGTAAGGACTTATCAAAACACATAAACAGAATTTTCCAGCTAGACCTATAGTGAGTTCGGTTGGCTCCATCATATATGAATTGTCAAAATGGTTAGTGTCTTTATTGAGCCTTTTAGTGGGTAAGGTATCAAATTCTAATATCATGAACAATATAGATTTAGTGAACAAGCTAAACAATATCAATATCAATTTTGATTTCAAACTAGTTAGCTTTGATGTTTCCCACTTTTCACTAAAGTTCCAGTTGATGACCTCTTAGAATATTTATTTGATGTCTTGGATGATATTCATTAACCTGTTTCAAAATCTAATTTCATTGAACTGATAAAATTGTGTATAAAAAATCTGTATATTTCAATTCAATGGAGATTATTATGCCGAAAAATTTGGTATAGCAATGGGTAACCCTCTTTCACCTTTATATGGAATATTTTGAAACAAAATTACTAAAGGATATCTTACCTTCTAATGCAATTTTGTTTAGGTATGTCGATGATGTTCTTTGTGTTTGGCCAACAAATGAAAATTTACAAATATTTCTCCCCTTACTTAACAATTTCGTACCTTCCATCAAATTTACTGTAGAAAATGAAAATAATGGTATGTTACCATTCTTAGATTGCATGACCCATAGACAAGGAAACAAGTTTAAGTTTAGCATATACAGAAAACCTACCAATGTATGCTCATATATCCATTATTACTCACCTCAACATGACAGAGTTCAATTAACATCATTTCAATCTATGTTCCTTAGGGCATTACGTATTTGCAGTCCAGAGTTTATTGATGATGAGTTTGAGAAGATATATTCTATTGGATCTAAGTTAAAATACCCTAGATCTTTCATTGATATATTCCTTAAGTTAGCAAAAAAATCATTTTATAGAGCTGAGGCCAAACCTTCCATTGGCACCAAGAATCTTTTAGTTCTCCCTTTTAATAATAATATCACTTTGCTTCCCATGTTGCTTAAATCCTTTAATATAAATGTTGCCTTTAGCAACAATAATACTATTAAGAATATCTTAATCAGGAATTCACCGGAAAATTCTCTTGGTTGCATCTATAAAGTGCTTTGTGGAAACTATGATAAATTTTATGTTGGTCAGACTGGTAAGGATCCTTCTGTTAGACTTTAGCAACATAAATATAGTATAAGAACGGGACAAGAATCAAATGCCTTGTTAATCATGTCAAAAACTCTGATCTTTGTATTGACTGGAGTAACGCCATCTCAATTATTAACTCTAACTATATAACCAAGAGAAATATCATTTAATCTTCTGTTATTAAATACACAAAGAATTATAATCTTCATATTAGTGATGGTCTATACAAATTAGATAACTTTATTGTTGATAAGATTTGTAAAATGATAAGTTTATGAACGCTCGTTGTATGTTTTGGACAAACACATGTTTACTAAATTGCGTCCTAGCTTCGTCTCTTCGATGTATATCAACTGACTGTTATATTTCTTTCTTGTATCTCCCCCGACGATGTGATTATTACACGAAAGTGCACTTGGGAACTTTTCGTGTTTCATTTTCCCCGTAGACTCATAGGAATATATATATACATATATATATATATATATATATATATATATATATATATATATATATATATATATATATATATATATATATATATATATATATGTATATATATATCCCTGGGGTTAGGGGAGGGAGCGGGTGGCGGGAAATCCTCCCTTCTCTTTTTTTTTTTCCAAAAGAAGGAACAGAGAAGGGGGCCAGGTTAGGATGTTCCCTCAAAGGCCCAGTCCTCTGTTCTTAACGCTACCTCGCTAACGCGGGAAATGGCGAATAGTTTGAAAAAAAAAATATATATATATATATATGTATATATATACATATATTCGAATACCCTTCGTCTCACAATGGTAAGCAACGGGGTCTATCCGTTGTTTCCGAACAGACGCACATAGCCAGCTGATAGCGTTTTACCGAACCTAACTGTACAACGCGGAGTTATATGAATACGAATAAAGTGCATATGAACGCGCGCCTTCAAAGAACATACAAATCTCCAACAGCCAGGATCGTTGTACAGTTAGGTTCGGTAAAACGCTATCAGCTGGCTATGTGCGTCTGTTCGGAAACAACGGATAGACCCCGTTGCTTACCATTGTGAGACGAAGGGTATTCGAATACTTAGTATTTCGAATAGTTGTTTCCTATTATACAGTCCCATAGCCTAGCGGTTAGCATGCCTGCCTCTTGCATAAGGGGTCCCAGGTTCGATCCTGGCTGTTGGAGGTTTGAATGTTCTATGAAGGTGCGCGTTCATAGCACTTTATTTGTATTCAAATAACTCCGCGTTGTACAGTTAGGTTCGGTAAAACGCTATCAGCTGGCTATGTGCGTCTGTTCGGAAAAGACCGATAGACCCCATATATATATATGTATATATATATATATATATATATATATATATATATATATGTATATTGATGGAAGCGGAAGTGAATCATAGGGTGGGGGAGGGGGTGATAATCCTGGGATCCTTGAAGACTGTATGGAAGTCGAGAACATTATCTCCGAAAGCAGAAATTGCCCAACCACCCCCATACATATGTATATACATACACGCAAACACACGCGAATATACATACCCATACATCCCAACGTACACACATACACACCCACACAGACACACATATACACACATGCACGCAGCTCACATCGTCTGCCCCCATTCATTCCCATCGCCACCCCGCCATAGATGGATCAGCATCCCCCCCCCCCCCTCCCATGTGCGCGAGGTAGCGCTAGGAAAATACAACAAAACCCCCATTCGTTCACACTCAGTCTCCAGACGTCATGCAACAATGCCCAAAACCATAGTTCCCTTTCCACATCCAGACCCCAAAGAACTTTCCATGGTTTACCCCAGACGCTTCACATGCCCTGATTCAATCTATTGACAGCACGTCAACCCCGGTATACCATATCGATCCAATTCGCTCTATTCCTTACCCGCCTTTAACCCTCCTGCATGTTCAGGCCCGGATCACTCAAAATCTTTTTCACTCCATCTTTCCACCTCCAATTTGGTCTCCCACTTCTCCTCGTTCCCTCCACCTCCGACACATATATTCTCTTGGTCAATCTTTCCTCACTCCTTCTCTCCATGTGCTCAAACAATTTCAAAACACCCTCTTCTGATCTCTCAAACACACGCTTTTTATTTCCACACATCTCTCTTACCCTTACATTACTTACTCGATCAAACCACCTCACACCACACATTGTCCGCAAACATATCATTTCCATCACATCCACCCTCCTGCGCACAACTCTATCCATAGCCCACGCCTCGCAACCATACAACATTGTTGGAACCACTATTCCTTCAAACATACATATTTTTGCTTTCCGAGATAACGTTCTTGACTTCCACACATTCTTCAAGGCTCCCAAATTTTCGCACCCTCTCCCAACCTATGATTCACTTCCACTTCCATGGTTCCATCCGCTGCCAAATCCACTCCCAGATATCTAAAACACTTTACTTCCTCCAGTTTTTCTCCATTAAAAGTTACCTCCCAATTGACTTGACCCTCAACCCAACTGTACCTAATAACCTTGCTCTTGTTCACATTTACTCTTAACTTTCTTCCTTCATACACTTTACCAAACTCAGTCACCAGCTTCTGCAGTTTCTCACATGAATCAGCCACCATCGCTGTATCATCAGCGAACAACAACTGACTCACTTCCCAAGCGTTCTCATCCCCAAAAGACTTCATACTTGCCCCTCTTTCGAAAACCCTTGCATTCATATCCCTAACAACCCCATCCATAAACAAATAAAACAACCATGGAGACATCACACACCCCTGCCGCAAACCTACAATCACTGAGAACCAATCACTTTCCTCTCTTCCTACACGTACACATGCCTTACATCCTCGATAAAAAACTTGTCACTGCTTATAACACCTTGCCTCCCACACCATATATTCTTAATACCTTCCACAGAGAATCTCTATCAACTCTATCATGTGCCTTCTCCAGATCCATAAATGCTACATACAAATCGAATTCCTTTATAAGTATTTATCACATACATTTTTCCAAGCAAAGACCTGATCCATACATCCTCTGCCACTTTTGAAACCACACTACTCTTCTTCAATCTGATGCTCTGTACATACCATCACCCTCTCAATCAATACCCTCCCATATAATTTACCAGAAATACTCAACAAACTTATACCTCTGTAATTTGAGCACTCACTTTTATCCCCTTTCCCTTTGTACAATGGCACTATGCACGCATTCCGCCAATCCTCAGGCACCTCACCATGAATTATACATACATTACATAACCTAACCAACAAGTCAACAATACAGTCATCCCATTTTTTAATACATTCCACTGCAATACCATCCAAACCTGTTTCCTTCCCGCCTTTCATCTTCCGCAAGGCTTGTACTACCTCTTCTCTGTTTATATACGGTGTTTTGGTCGAGGTGTTGTGCAAAGTATGAGGGTTAAGGAAAATGATTTGGTAAACAGAGAAGAGGTATTAAAAGCTTCGCGGAAGATGGAAGCCGGTAAGGCAGCAGGTTTGGATGGTACTGCAGTGGAATTTCTTAAAAAAAGGGGGTGACTGTATTGTTGAGTGGTTGGTAAGGTTATTTGATGTATGTATGATTCATGGTGAGGTGCCTGAGGATTTTCGGAATTCGTGCATAGTGTCAGTGTACAAAGGCAAAGGGGATAAGAGTGGGTGCACAAATTACAGACGTATAAGTTTGTTGAGTATTCCTGGTAAATTATATGAGAGGGTATTGATTCAGAGGGTGAAGGCATGTACAGAGCATCAGATTGGGGAAGAGCAGCGTGGTTTCAGAAGTGGTAGAGGATGTGAGGATCAGGTGTTTGCTCTAAAGAATATAAGTGATAAATACTTAAAAAAACAGATGGATTTTCTTGTTGCATTTATGGATCTGGAGAAGGCATATGATAGAGTTGACAGAGATGCTCTGTGGAAGCTACTAAGAATATATGGTGTGGGAGGCAAGTTGTTAGAAACAGTGACAAGTTTTTATCGAGGATGTAAGACATGTGTACGTGTAGGAAGAGGAAAGTGATTGGTTCTCAGTGAATGTAGGTTTGCGGCAGGGGTGTGTGATGTCTCCATGGTTGTTTAATTTGTTTATGGAAGGGGTTGTTAGGGAGGTGAATGCAAGAGTTTTGGAGAGAGGGCAACTATGCAGTCTGTTGGGTATGAGAGAGCTTGGGAAGTGAGTCACTTGTTGTTCGCTGATGATACAGCGCTGGTGGCTGATTCATGTGAGAAACTGCAGATGCTGGTGACTGAGTTTGGTAAAGTGTGTGAAAGAAGAAAGTTAAGAGTAAATGTGAATAAGAGCAAGGTTATTAGGTGCAGTAGGGTTGAGGGTCAAGTCAATTGGGAGGTAAGTTTGAATGGAGAAAAACTGGAGGAAATAAAGTGTTTTAGATATATGGGAGTGGATTTGGCAGCGGATGGAACCATGGAAGCGGAAGTGAATCATAGGGTGGGGGAGGGGGCGAAAATTCTGGGAGACTTGAAGAATGTTTGGAAATCGAGAACATTATCTCGGAAAGCAAAGATGGGAATGATTGAATGAATAATGGTTCCAACAATGTTGTATGGTTGCGAGGCGTGGGCTATTGATAGAGTTGTGCGCAGGAAGGTGGATGTGCTGGAAATGAGATGTTTGAGGAAAATATGTGGTGTGAGGTGGTTAGGTCGAGTAAGTAATGCAAGCGTAACAGAGATGTGTGGAAATGAAAAGAGCGTGGTTGAGAGAGCAGAAGAGGGTGTTTTGAAATGGTTTGGGCACATGGAGAGAATGAGTGAGGAAAGATTGACCAAGAGGATATATTTGGTGGAGGTGGAGGGAACGAGGAGAAGTGGAAGACCAAATTGGAGGTGGAAAGATGGAGTGAAACAGATTTTGAGTGATCGAGGCCTGAACATGTAGGAGGGTGAAAGGCGGGCAAGGAATACAGTGAATTGGATCGATGTGGTATACTGGGGTCAACGTGCTGTCAATGGATTGAATCAGGGCATGTGAAGCGTCTGGGGTAAACCATGGAAAGTTCTGTGAGGCCTGGATGCGGAAAGGGAGCTGTGGTTTCGGGCATTGTTGCATGACAGTTGGAGACTGAGTGTGAACGAATGGGGGTTTTGTTGTTTTTCCCTAGCGCTACCTCGCACACATGAGGGGGGAGGGGGATGTTATTCCATGTGTGGCGAGGTGGCGATGTGAATACATAAAGGCAGACAGTATGAATTGTGTGCATGTGTATATATATAGGTGTCTATGTGTGTATATATATATATGTACATTGAGATGTATGGGTATGTATATTTGCATGTGTGGACGTGTATGTATATACATGTGTATGGGGGTGGGTTGGGCCATTTCTTTCGTCTATTTCCTTGCGCTACCTCGCAAACGCGTTAGAAAGAAACAAAGCAAAATAGAAAATGATAACAATAATAATAATGATATATATATATATATATATATATATATATATATATATATATATATATATATATATATATATATATATATATATATATATATATATATATATATATATATATATATATATATATTTTCTTTTTTTTTTTTTTGCTTTGTCGCTGTCTCCCGCGTTGGCAAGGTAGCGCAAGGAAACAGACGATAGAAATGGCCCAACCCACCCCATACACATGTATATACATACGTCCACACACGCAAATATACATACCTACACAACTTTCCATGGTTTACCCAAGACGCTTCACATGCCCTGATTCAATCCACTGACAGCACGTCAACCCCGGTATACCATATCGATCCAATTCACTGTATTCCTTGCCCTCCTTTCACCCTCCTGCATGTTCAGGCCCCGATCACACAAAATCTTTTTCACTCACTCTTTCCACCTCCAATTTGGTCTCCCTCTTCTCCTCGTTCCCTCCACCTCCGACACATATATCCTCTTGGTCAATCTTTCCTCACTCATTCTCTCCATGTGCACCAACCATTTCAAAACACCCTCTTCTGCTCTCTCAACCACGCTCTTTTTATTTCAACACAACTCTCTTACCCTTACGTTACTTACTCGATCAAACCACCTCACACCACATATTGTCCTCAAACATCTCATTTACAGCACATCCATCCTCCTGCGCACAACTCTATCCATAGCCCACGCCTTGCAACCATACAACATTGTTGGAACCACTATTCCTTCAAACGTACCCATTTTTGCTTTCCGAGATAATGTTCTCGACTTCCACACATTCTTCAAGGCTCCCAAGATTTTCGCCCCCTCCACCACCCTATGATCCACTTCCGCTTCCTTGGTTCCATCCGCTGCCAGATCCACTCCCAGATATCCAAAACACTTTACTTCCTCCAGTTTTTCTCCATTCAAACTTACCTCCCAATTGACTTGACCCTCAACCCTACTGTACCTAATAACCTTGCCCTTATTCACATTTACTCTTAACTTTCTTCTTTCACACACTTTACCAAACTCAGTCACCAGCTTCTGCAGTTTCTCACATGAATCAGCCACCAGGGCTGTATCATCAGCGAACAACAACTGGCTCACTTCCCAAGCTCTCTCATCCCCAACAGACTTCATACTTGCCCCTTTTTCCAAAACTCTTGCATTTACCTCCCTAACAACCCCATCCATAAACAAATTAAACAACCATGGAGACAGCACACACCCCTGCCGCAAACCTACATTCACTGAGAACCAATCACTTTCCTCTCTTCCTACACGTACACATGCCATACATCCTCGATAAAAACTTTTCACTGATTCTAACAACTTGCCTCCCACACCATATATTCTTAATACCTTCCACAGAGCATCTCTATCAACTCTATCATATGCCTTCTCCAGATCCATAAATGCTATATACAAATCCATTTGCTTTTCTAAGTATTTCTCACATACATTCTTCAAAGCAAACACCTGATCCACACATCCTCTAACACTTCTGAAACCACACAGCTCTTCCCCAATCTTACGCTCTGTACATGCCATCACCCTCTCAATCAGTACCCTCCCATATAATTTACCAGGAATACTCAAGAAACTTATACCTCTGTAATTTGAGCACTCACTCTTATCCTCTTTGCCTTTGTATAATGGCACTATGCACGCATTCCGCCAATCCTCAGGCACCTCACCATGAGTCATACATACATTAAATAACCTTGCCAAATAGTCAATAATGCAGTCACCCCCTTTTTTAATAAATTCCACTGCAATACCATCCAAACCTGTTGCCTTGCTGGCTTTCATCTTCCGCAAAGCTTTTACTACCTCTTCTCTGTTTACTGAATCATTTTCTCTAACCCTCTCACTTTGCATACCACCTCGACCAAGACAACCTATATCTGCCACTCTATCATCAAACACATTCAACAAACCTTCAAAATACTCACTCCATCTGCTTCTCACATCACCACTACTTGTTATCATCTCCCCATTTGCGCCCTTCACTGAAGTTCCCATTTGCTCCCTTGTCTTACGCACTTTATTTCCCTCCTTCCAGAACATCTTTTTATTCTCCCTAAAATTTAATGATACTCTCTCACCCCAACTTTCATTTGCCCTCTTTTTCACCTCTTGCACCTTTCTCTTGACCTCCTGTCTCTTTCTTTTATACATCTACCACTCAAATGCATTTTTTCCCTGCAAAAATCGTCCAAATGCCTCTCTCTTCTCTTTCACAAATAATCTTACTTCTTCATCCCACCACTCACTATATATATATATACATACATATATATATATACATACATATATATATATATAAATATATATATATATCTATATATATATATATATATATATATATATATATATATATATATATATATATATTTTTTTTTTTTTTTTCTTTTTTTTTTTTTTGCTTTGTCGCTGTCTCCCGCGTTTGCGAGGTAGCTCAAGGAAACAGACGAAAGAAATGGCCCAACCCACCCCTATACTCATGTATATACATACGTCCACACACGCAAATATACATACCTACGCAGGTTTCCATGGTTTACACCAGACGCTTCACATGCCTAGATTGAATCCACTGACAGCACGTCAACCCCGGTATACCACATCGCTCCAATTCACTCTATTCCTTGCCCTCCTTTCACCCTCCTGCATGTTGAGGCCCCGATCACACAAAATCTTTTTCACTCCCTCTTTCCACCTCCAATTTGGTCTCCCTCTTCTCCACGTTCCCTCCACCTCCGACACATATATCATCTTGGTCAATCTTTCCTCACTCATTCTTTCCATGTGCCCAAACCATTTCAAAACACCCTCTTCTGCTCTCTCAACCACGTTCTTTTTATTTCCACACATCTCTCTTACCCTTACGTTACTTACTCGATCAAACCACCTCAGACCACACATTGTCCTCAAACATCTCATTTCCAGCACATCCATCCTCCTGCGCACAACTCTATCCATAGCCCACGCCTCGCAACCATACAACATTGTTGGAACCACTATTCCTTCAAACATACCCATTTTTGCTTTCCGAGATAATGTTCTCGACTTCCACACATTCTTCAAGGCTCCCAAAATTTTCGCCCCCTCCCCCACCCTATGATCCAATTCCGCTTCCATGGTTCCATCCGCGCCCAGATCCACTCCCAGATATCTAAAACACTTCACTTCCTCCAGTTTTTCTCCATTCAAACTCACCTCCCAATTGACTTGACCCTCAACCCTACAGTACCTAATAACCTTGCTCTTATTCACATTTACTCTTAACTTTCTTCTTTCACACACTTTACCAAACTCAGTCACCAGCTTCTGCATTTTCTCACATGAATCAGCCACCAGCGCTGTATCATCATCGAACAACAACTGACTCACTTCTCAAGCTCTCTTATCCCCAACAGATTTCATACTTGCCCCTCTTTCCAAAACTCTTGCATTCACCTCCCTAACAACCCCATCCATAAACAAATTAAACAACCATTGAGACATCACACACCCCTGCCGCAAACCTACATTCACTGAGAACCAATCACTTTCCTCTCTTCCTACACGGAAACATGCCTTACATCCTCGATAAAAACTTTTCACTGCTTCTAACAACTTGCCTCACACACCATATATTCTTAATACCTTCCACAGAGCATCTCTATCAACTCTATCATAAGCCTTCTCCAGATCCATAAATGCTACAACAAATCCATTTGCTTTTCTAAGTATTTCTCACATACATTCTTCAAAGCAAACACCTGATCCACACATCCTCTACCACTTCTGAAACCACACTGCTCTTCCCCAATCTGATGCTCTGTACATGCCTTCACCCTCTCAATCAATACCCTCCCATATAATTTACCAGGAATACTCAACAAACTTATACCTCTGTAATTTGAGCACTCACTCTTATCCCCTTTGCCTTTGTACAATGGCACTATGCACGCATTCCGCCAATCCTCAGGCACCTCACCATGAGTCATACATACATTAAATAACCTTACCAACCAGTCAACGATACAGTCACCCACTTTTTTGACATATTCCACTGCAATACCATCGAAACCTGCTGCCTTGCCGGCTTTCATCTTCCGCAAAGCTTTTACTACCTCTTCTCTGTTTACCAAATCATTTTCCCTAACCCTCTCACTTTGCACACCACCTCGACCAAAACACCCTATATCTGCCACTCTATCATCAAACACATTCAACAAACCTTCAAAATACTCACTCCATCTCTTTTCTCACATCACCACTACTTGTTATCACCTCCCCATTTGCGCCCTTCACTGAAGTTCCCATTTGCTCCATTGTCTTACGCACTTTATTTACCTACTTCCAGAACATCTTTTTATTCTCCCTAAAATTTAATGATACTCTCTCACCCCAACTCTCATTTGCCCTTTTTTTCACCTCTTGCACCTTTCTCTTGACCTCCTGTCTCTTTCTTTTATACATCTCCCACTCAATTGCATTTTTTCTCTGCAAAAATCGTCCAAATGCCTCTCTCTTCTCTTTCACTAATACTCTTACTTCTTTATCCCACCACTCACTACCCTTTCTAACCAACCCATCTCCCACTCTTCTCATGCCACAGGCATCTTTTGCGCAATCCATCACTGATTCCCTAAATACATCCCATTCCTCCCCTACTCCCCTTACTTCCATTGTTCTCACCTCTTTCCATTCTGTACTCAGTCTCTCCTGGTACTTCCTCACACAAGTCTCCTTCCCATGCTCACTTACTCTCACCACCCTCTTCACCCCAACATTCACTCTTCTTTTCTGAAAACCCATACAACTCTTCACCTTAGCCTCCACAAGATAATGATCAGACATGCCTCCAGTTGCACCTCTCAGCACATTAACATCCAAAAGTATATATATATATATATATATATATATATATATATATATATATATATATATATATATATATATATATATATATATATATATATATATATATATATATATATATATATATACGTTCTTATGAGTCCATGGGGAAAATGAAACACGAAAACTTCCCAAGTGCAATTTCGTGTAATAATCACATCATCAGGGGAGACACAGAAAGAAATGTAAAAGTCAGTTAATATAAATCGAAGAGACGAAGGTAGGACGCCATTTGGTAAACATGTGATTGTCCAAAACATACAACGAGCGTTCATAATCTTATCATTTTTCAAATCTTATCAACAATAAAGTTATCTAATTTGTATAGACCATCACTAATGTTAAGATTATACTTCTTTGTGTATTTAATAATAGAAGATTCAATGATATTTCTCCAGGTAATAGAGTTAGAGTTAATAACTGAAATGGCGTTACTCCAGTCAATACAATGATCATAGTTTTTAACATGATTAAACAAGGCATTTGATTATTGTCCTGTTTTTATGCTATATTTATGTTGCTTAAGTCTAACAGAAAGATCCTTACCAGTCTGACCAACATTAAATTTATGACAGTTTCCACAAGGTACTTTATGGATGCGTCCAAGAGAATTTTCTGGTGATTTCCTGATTAAGATATTATCTATGTTGTCATTGTTGCTAAAGGCAACATTTACATTAAAGGATTTAAGCAACATGGGAAGCAAACGTCTTCCGCGTTTGCGAGATAGCGCAAGGAAACAGACGAAGAATAGCCCAACTCACCCACATACACATGTTTACGCATGAATGTCCTTACCAGAACATATACATCCATATACATTTCAACATATACATATATATACATACACAGACATATACATATATATATACAAAGGTACATATCCATACTTGCTTCTCTCATCCATTTCCGTCACACCCCGCCACACACAAGATAGCATCCCCCTTCCCCCCAGAAGCCAGGCAGTGCAAGGAACAGAAAAAATGCCACATTCGATCACACTCAGTCTCTAGCTGTTATGTATAATGCATTGAAACCACAGCTTTCTTTCCACATCGAGGTTCCACAGACATTTCCATGGTTTACCCCAGTCGCTTCATATGCCCTGGGTCAATCCATTGACAGCAAATCGACCCTGGTGTGCCGCATTGCTCCAATTCACTCTATTTCTTGCACGCCTTTCACCCTCCTGTATGCTCAGGCCCCGATCGCTCAAAATCTTTTTCACTCCATCCTTCCATCTCCAATTAGGTCTCCCGCTTCTCCTTCTTCCCTCCACCTCGATGCATGTATCTTCTTTGGCAATCTTTCCTCACTCATTCTCCCCATGTGTCCAAACCATTTCAACACACCGTCTTCTAATCTCTCAACTACACTCTTTTTATTACTGCAAATCTCTCTTACCCTTTCATTACTCACTCGATCAAACCACCTCACACCACATATTGTCCTAAGGCATCTCATATCCAACACATCCACCATCATCCGAACAATCCTATCTATAGCCCATGCTTCGCAAACATGTTACATTTTTGGAACCAGTGTTCCTTCAAACATACCCATTTTTGCTCTCCGAGATAACGTTCTCCCCTTCCACTCATTCTTCAACACTCCCAGAAACTTTGCTCCCTCCCCCATCCTGTGACTTACTTCGGTTTCCATGGTTCCATCCTATGCTAAGTTCACTCCCAGATATCTTAAGCACTTCACTTCCTCCAGTTTTTCTCCATTCAACCTTACCTCCCAATTATCTTGTCCCTCAACCCTACTGAACTTAAAAACATTGCTCTTATTCATATTTACTCTCAACTTTCTTCTTTCACACACTTTACCAAACTCAGTCACAAACTTCTGCAGTTTCTCACTCGAATCAGCCGCCAGCGCTCTATTATCAGCGAACAACAACTGACTCATTCCCCAAGCCCTTTCATCTACAACAGACTTCATACTTCCCGTTCTCCAAAACTCTTGCATTCACCTCCCTAACCACCCCATACATAAACAAATCAATCAACCTTGGAGACATCACGCACCCCTACCGCAAACCGACATTCACTGGCAATCAATCGTTTTCCTTTCTCCCTATTCGTACACAAGCCTTACATCCTTGGTAAAAACTTTTCATTGCTTATGGCAACATACCCCTCACACCATATACTCTTATAACCTACCACAAAGTATCTCTATCCACCTTATCATATGCCTTCTCCAGATCCATAAATGCTACATACAAATCCATCTGTTTCTCAAAGTATTTCTCATATATATTCTTCAAAGCAAACATCTGATACACACACCCTCTGCCACTATTGAAACCACACTGCTCCTCCCCAATGTAATGCTCTGTACGTGCCTTTACCCTTTCAGTCAATGTCCTCCCATATAATTTCCCAGGAACACTCAACAAACTTATGCCTCTGTAATTTGAACACACCTTTTCCCCTTTGCCTTTGTGCAATGGCACTATGCATGCATTCCGCTATTCCTCAGGCACTTCACCATGATCCATACATACACTGAATATCCTTACCAGCCAAATTACAACAAAGTCACCCCCTTTTTGTACATAAATTCCACTTTATATCTACCTCCTTCCAAAACAAAACATCTTTTCATTCTCCAAAATTTTATGATCCTCTCTCACCCCAACTCTCCTTTGACTTCTTTTCACCTCTTGCACCTTTCTCTTAGCCTCCTGACGCTTTCATTTATTGATCTCCCAGTCATTTGCACTGCTTCCCTGCAAAAATCGTCCAAACGCCTCTTTCTTCTTTTTCACTAACATCCTTACTTCTTCATCCCACCACTCACTACCGTTTCTAATCTGCCCACATTCCACTTTTCTCATACCACATGCGTCCTTTGCACAAAACATCACTGCTTCACTAAATACATCCCATCTCTTCCCCACTCCCCTTACCTACTTTGTTCTCACCTTTTACCATTCTGTACTCAATCTCTCCTGGCATTTCCTCACACATGTCTCCTTTCCAATCCACTTACTCTCACTGCTCTTTTCTCCCCACCATTTTTTCTTCTTTTCTGAAGACCTCTACAAATCTTCACCTTCGCCTCCATAAGATAGTGATCAGACATCTCTCCAGCTGCCCCCTCCCACCCCCAAACACCAAAAGACACATTAACATCTAAAAGTCCCTCATATACAGGCCTATCAATAACACAATAATTCCCATATAACGCTCTCTGGCCCATCTCTCTACACCATAAATGTATATACTTATGTATATATCTCTTTTTAACCAGGTATTCCCAATCATCAGTCCTGTTCAGCACACAAATCCACAAGCTCTCAACCATTTCCATTTATAACATCGAACACCCCATGTACACCAATTATACCCTCAGCTGACACATTACTCACTTCTGCATTTAAATCACCCATCACTATAACCTGGTCTCGTGCATCAAAGCTGCTAATACACTCACTCAGCTGTTCCCAAAAAAATTGCCTTCATGATCTTTCTCCTCCTGACGAGTGTTTTTGGCACTTATTATTCACGCCAACT
>NC_092241.1:12863540-12883540 GCF_036320965.1 Panulirus ornatus
ATATTAATTCATTTTACTTGTCGCTCTCTCCCGTGCCTCCCGAGGTAGCGGAGGAAACGACAAAAAGAAATGCCCAACCCAAACACCTTTAAACAAGCACACACACAGACACACGTCCACAAAAACGCAATCATACACACCCACACATCCCAACGAAACACATTATATACACACACACAGACGCACATATAACACACATGCACACAATTCTCACTGTCTGCCCATACCCCACCCCCAACGGCACACTGCACCATTCGGAATAACATCCCCCCCCCCCCCCGAAGTGCGCGATACAGCGCCAGGAATAGACACCAAATGCCCCCTTTCGCTCACACTAAGTCTCCACTTCATTCAATAATGCCCAAAACCACAGCTCCCTTTCCACATCCAGCCCCCCACAAAAACTTTTCATGGTTTACCCCAGACGCTTCCCATGCCCGATTCAACCCTGACAGCACACTTCGACCCCGTAATAACACATCGATCCAATTCACTCATTCCTTGCAAAGCCTTTCACCCTCCCAGCATGTTCAGGCCCCGATCCCCTCACAAAATCTTTCACTTCATCTTTACCCCCCTTCAATTGGTCCCCACTTCTCCTCGTTCCCCCCACCTCTGACAAAATATATCCTTTTTGGTAAAATCTCTCCTCACTCATTCTCTCCATGTCCCAAAAACCCAAATTCAAATGCCCTCTTCTGCTCTCTCAAACACGCTCTTTTTATTTCCACCCATCTCTCTTACCATTACATTACTTACTCGATCAAACCACCTCACACCACATATTTTCCATAAACATCTCATTTCCAGCACATTCACACTCCTGCGCACAACTCTATCCATAGCCCACCCCTCGCAACCATACAACATTGGGGAACCCAACAAATTCCTTCAAACATACCCATTTTTGCTTTCCGAGTATTATTCTCGACTTCCACACATTCTTCAAGCCCCACAGGATTTCCGCCCCCCCCCCCACCCTATGATTTATTTTCGCTTCCATGGTTCCATCCGCTGGCAGATCACTCCCAGATATCTAAAACACTTTACTTCCTCCAGTTTAATCTCAATTGATCCTTACCTCCCAATTGACTTGACCGTAAACCCTACTGTAACCTAATTACTTTGCTCTTATTCACTTTACTCTTAACTTTCTTCTTTCACACATTTTAAACCAAACTCAGTCACCAGCTTCTGCAGTTTCTCACATGAATCAGCCACCAGCGCCTGTATCATCAGCGAAAAACAACCTGACTCACTTCCCCAAGCTCTCTCACCCCAAACAGACTTCATACTTGCCCCTCTTTCCAAAACTCTTCCATTCACCTCCCTAACAACCCCATCCATAAACAAATTAAACAACCAGGGAGACTAAACACATCCCTACCACAAACCTACTTTCACTGAGAACCAATCACTTTCCTCTCTTCCTACCTACACAGGGCCTTAATCCTCGAAAAATTTTCCCACTGCTTCAAACAATTTTCCTCCCACACCATATATTCTTAATACCTTCCACAGAGCATCTCTATCAACTCTATCATATGCCTTCTCCAGACCCCAAAAATGCTACATACAAATCCATTCGCTTTTCTAAGTAATTTCTCACACACTTTCTTCAAAGCAAACCTGATCCACACATCCTCTCCCACTTCTGAAACCACACTGCTCTTCCCTAATCTTGCTCTGTAAATGCCTTCCCCCTCTCAATCAATACTCTCCCAAAAATATTACCGGGAAACACCCCAACAAACTTTACCTCTGTAGTTTGAGCACTCACTCTTATCCCCTTTGCCTTTGTAAAAAGGCACTATGCACGCATCCGCCAATCCTCAGGCCCCTTCACCATGAGTCATACATACATTAAATAACCTTACCAACCAGTCAATAATAACAGTCACCCCCTTTTTTTAAAAAATTCCACTGCAATACCATCCAAACCTCTGCTTGCCGGGTTTCTCTTCCCCCAAAGCTTTACTGCCTCTTCTCTGGTTTACCAAATCATTTTTTCTAACCCCTCACTTTGGGCCCCCAACCTCGACCAAAAAACCCTAAAAAAAAAAAAAAAATATATACATATATAAATATTATATATCAAAATATATATATATATATATATATAAAATATAAAATAATATAAAATAATATATATATAAATAAAATATATTATAAATATAATATATATATATATATAATATATATATTATATATATTATATAATATATAAAATATATATATATATATATAATAATATTATATATAATAATAAGATATACATATATATACACATGTACATAATTCATACTTCTGCCTTTATTCATTCTCGTCGCCACCACCCCACACATTAATTGACAACACCCTCCCCACGCATATGCGCGAGGTAGCGCTAGGATAAGACAGCAAAGGGCACAATTGTTCATACTCAGTTTTCCCGCTGTCATTTATTATGCACCGATCCACAGCTTGTTTCCACATCCAAGGCCCCAGAAAACTTTCCATGGTTTACCCCAACCTCACAAGCCCTAGGTCAATCCAATGACAGCAAAGTCTTCCCCTGTATACCAATTTTTCCATTTCACTCTCTTCCTTGAACCCCTTTTACCTTCCGCATCTTCGGGTCCGATCGCTGAAAATCCTTTTCACTCAATCTTTTAACCTCCAATTTGGTCTCCCACTTCTCGTTCCCTCCACCTTTGACACATTATATCCTCTTTGTCAATTTTCCCCTCACTCAAACTACTCCATGTGACCAAACCATTTCAAAACACCCTCCTCTGCTCCCAACCACACTCTTTTTATACCAAACATCCCTTTTAAACCCCGCAATTACTTACTCGATCAAACCACCACACAACATATTGTCCTCAAACATGTCATTTCTACACATCCACCCTCCTCTGCATAACTTTTTTTTATATCCCACGCCTCGCACCATATAATATTGTTTGAACGACTTTTCCTTCAAAAATACCTATTTTTGCTTTCCGAGATAAAGTTCTCGCCTTCCACACATTTTTCAACGCCTCCAGATTTTTCAACCCCTCCCAAACCCTGTGACTCACTTCCGTTTCAATGGTTTCATTCGCTGCCAAATCCACTCCCAGATATCTAAAATACTTCACTTCCTCCAGTTATTCTCAATTCAAACTACCTCCCAATTGACTTGTCCTCAACCCTTTTGTACCTGATAACCTTGCCTTTATTCAAATTTACAGTCAGCTTTTTTTTTTCACACACTTTTCCAAACTCAGTCACCAGCTTCTGCAGTTTTTCACCCGAATCAGCCAAAAGCGCTGTATCATCAGCGAACAACATCTGACTCACTTCCCTCTCATCCACAACAGACTGCATACTTGCCCCTTTTTCCAAAAGTCATGCATTCACCTCCCTAACAACCCCATCCATAAACAAATCAAACAACCATGGAGACATCACGCACCCCTGCCGCAAACCGACATTCACTGAGAAACAATCACTTTCCTCTCTTCTTACTCGTACACATGCATTACTTTTTCGATAAAATTTTTTAACTGCTTCTAGCTACTTACCTCCCGCACCATATATTGTTAATACCTTCCGCAGAGCATCTATATCAAATCTACCATATATCTTCTCCAAATCAATAAATGCTAAATACAAACCATTTGCTTTTCTAAGTATTTCTCAGATACATTCTTCAAATTAAACACCCGATCCATACATCCTCTACCACTTCTGAAACCACACTGCTCTTCCCCAATTTGATGCTCCCTACAAGTTTTCACCCTCTCAATCAATACCCTCCCATATAATTTCCCAAGAATACTTAAGAAACTTATTTTTATTTCATTTTTTTTATTATACTTTGACGCTGTCTCCCGCGTTTGCGAGGTAGCGCAAGGAAACAGGCGAAAGAAATGGCCCAACCCCCCCCATACACATGTATATACATACGTCCACACACGCAAATATACATACCTACACAGCTTTCCATGGTTTACCCCAGACGCTTCACATGCCCTGATTCAATCCACTGACAGCACGTCAACCCCGGTATACCACATCGCTCCAATTCACTCTATTCCTTGCCCTCCTTTCACCCTCCTGCATGTTCAGGCCCCGATCACACAAAATCTTTTTCACTCCATCTTTCCACCTCCAATTTGGTCTCCCTCTTCTCCTCGTTCCCTCCACCTCCGACACATATATCCTCTTGGTCAATCTTTCCTCACTCATTCTCTCCATGTGCCCAAACCACTTCAAAACACCCTCTTCTGCTCTCTCAACCACGCTCTTTTTATTTCCACACATCTCTCTTACCCTTACGTTACTCACTCGATCAACCACTCAACACCACACATTGTCCTCAAACATCTCATTTCCACCCACATCCATCCTCCTGCGCACAACTCTATCCATACCCACGCCTCGCAACCATACAACATTGTTGGAACCACTATTCCTTCAAACATACCCATTTTTGCTTTCCGAGATAATGTTCTCGACTTCCACACATTCTTCAAGGCCCCCAGAATTTTTCGCCCCCTCCCCCACCCTATGATCCACTTCCGCTTCCATGGTTCCCATCCGCTGCCAATCCACTCCCAGATATCTAAAAAACACTTCACTTCCTCCAGTTTTCTCTCCATTCAAACTCACCTCCCAATTGACTTAAAACCCTCAACCCTACTGTACCTAATAACCTTGCTCTTATTCACATTTACTCTTAACTTTCTTTTTCCACACATTTACCAAACTACAGTCACCAGCTTCTGCAGTTTCTCACATGAATCAGCCACCAGCGCTGTATCATCAGCGAACAACAACTGACTCACTTCCCAAGCTCTCTCATCCCCAACAGACTTCATACTTGCCCCTCTTTCCAAAACTCTTGCATTTACCTCCCTAACAACCCCATCCATAAACAAATTAAACAACCATGGAGACATCACACACCCCTGCCGCAAACCTACATTTACTGAGAACCAATCACTTTCCTCTCTTCCTACACGTACACATGCCTTACATCCTCGATAAAAACTTTTCACTGCTTCTAACAACTTTCCTCCCACACCATATATTCTTAATACCTTCCACAGAGCATCTCTATCAACTCTATCAATATGCCTTCTCCAGATCCATAAATGCTACATACAAATCCATTTGCTTTTCTAAGTATTTCTCACATACATTCTTCAAAGCAAACACCTGATCCACACATCCTCTACCACTTCTGAAACCACACTGCTCTTCCCCAATCTGATGCTATGTACAAGCCTTCACCCTCTCAATCAATACCCTCCCATATAATTTACCAGGAATACTCAACAAACTTATACCTCTGTAATTTGAGCACTCACTCTTATCCCCTTTGCCTTTGTACAATGGCACTATGCACGCATTCCGCCAATCCTCAGGCACTTAAGAAACTTATTCCTCTGTAATTTAAGCACTCACCTTTATCCACTTTGCGTTTGTATAATGGTACTATGCATGTATTCCGCCAATCCTCAGGCCCCTCACCATGCGTCCCTACATATATTAGATATCCTTACCAACCAGTCAAAAACACAGTCACCCCCTTTTTTAATAAACTCCTCTGCAATAGCATCCAAATCCACTTCCTTGCCGGCTTTAATCTTCCGCAAAGTTTTCACCACCTCTTCTCTGTTTACCGAATCATTTTTCCTAGCCCTCTCACTTTGAATACCACCTTGACCAAAGCACCCTATATATATACCATTCAATAATCTAACACATTCAACGAACCTCAAAATACTTACTCAATCTCCTTCTCACATCACCACTATTTGTTCGTACCTCCACATTAGCACCTCCTTCGAAAACAGGTTTTCATTCTCCCTAAAATTTAATGGTACTCTCTCACCCCAACCCTCAGTCGCCCTCTTTTTCTCCTCTTGCACCTCTCTCTTGACCTCCTGCCTCTTTCTATTATACATCTCTCAATCATCTGCACTATTTCCCTGCAAAATTCTTCTAAATGCCTTTCTCTTCACTTTCACTTATAATCTTACTTCTTCATCGAAGCACTCACTACCCTTTCTCATCTGCCCAACCCCCAAGCTTCTCATGCCAAGAGCATCTTCTGCGCAAACCATCACTGCTTTCCTAAAAAACAGCCCATTCCTCCCCCACTCCCTTTACATCCTTTGCTCCCATCTTTTTCCATTCTGCACTCAGTCTCTCCTAGTATTTCCTCACATAAGTCTCCTTCCCTAGCTCACTTACTCTCACCACTCTCTTCACCCCAATACTCTTCTTTTCTGAAAACCTCTACAAATCTTCAACTTCGCCTCCACAAGATAATGATGCTTCTCTTAGCATTTTAACATCCAAAAGTCTCTATTTCACACTCATATCAATCAACACGTACTCCAATAACGTTCTTTGGCCATCTCGTTTTACTTTCATACATATACTTATGTATTTCTCTTTTTTTAAACCAGGTATTCCCAGTCACCAGTCCATTTTCAGCACACAAATCTACAAGTTCTTCACCATTTCCATTTACAACACTGAACACCCCATGTACACCAATTATTCACTCAACTGCCACATTACTCACCTTTGCATTCAAATCACCTATCACTATAACCTGGTTTCGTGATCAAAAGTACTTACACACTCACTCAGCTGCTCCCGAAACACTTGCCTCTCATGATCTTTCTTCTCATGCCCAGGTGCATAGGCAACAATAATCACCCATCTTTTGCCATGCACTTCCAGTTTTACCCATATTAGTCTTGAGTTTACTTTCTCACACTCTATCACATACCCCCAACACTCCTGTTTCAGGAGTAGTGCTACTCCTTCCCTTGCTATTGTCCTATCACTGTCCCTTAACTCTACTCCCAAGGCATTCCCAAACCACTCTTGCACTTTACCCTTTAGCTTCAATTCACTCAGAGCCAAAACATCCAGGTTCCTTTCTTCAAACATATTACCTATCTCTCCTTTTTTCTCATCTTGTTTCCGTCCACACACATTTAGACACCTCAATCTGAGCCTTCCAGGAGGATGAGTGTTCCCCGCGTGACTCCTACTTCTGTTTCCCCTTTTAGAAAGTTAAAATACAAGGAGGGGAGGGTTTCTAGCCTCCCCGCTCCCGTCTACTTTAGTCGCCTTCTACGACCTGATCCATACATCCTCTACCACTTCTGAAACAACGCTGCTTTTCCCCAATCTCATGTTCTGTACATGCCTTCACCCTCGCAAGTAATACTCTCCCATATAATTTCCCAGGAATACTCAAGAAACTTACGCCTCTGTAATTTGAGCACTCACTTTTATCCAAATTGCATTTGTACAATAGCACTATGCAAGCATTCCGCCAAACCTCAGGCACCTCACAATGAGTCATATATACATTAAATATCCTTACCAGCTACTCAACAATACAGCCATCCAGTTTTTAAAGAAATTCCTTTGCAATACCATCCAAACCCGCTCCCTTGCCATCTTTCATCTTCCCCAAAGCTCTTACTACCTCTTCTCTGATTACCAAATCATTCTTCCTAACCATCTCACTTTGCACACCACCTCGACCAAAACAGCTCTATTTGCCACTCTATCATCAAAAACAGTCAACAAATCTTCAAAATACTCACTCCATTCTCTCACATCACCACTACTTGTATCACCTCCCCATTAACCCACTTAACTGTTGTTCCCATTTGTTCCCTTGTCTTACGCACTTTGTTTACCTACTTACAAAACATCTTTTTATCCTCCCTAAAATTCAACGATACTCTCTCACCCCAACTCTTATTTGTCCTCTTTTTCACCTCCTGCACATTTCTCTTGATCTCCTGCTTCTTTGTTTTATAAAACTTCCACTCATTTGCTTTATTTCCTTGCAAAAATCGTCTAAATGCCTCTCTTTTCTCTTTCACTAATAATCTTACTTCTTCATCCCACCAATCACTACCCTTTCTAATCTCCCCACCTCCCATGCTTCTCATACCACAAGCAGCTTTTGCGCAAGCCATCACTGCTTCCCTAAATACATCCCATTCTTCCCCCACTCCCCTTACGTCCTTTGTTCTCACCTTTTTCCATTCTGTATTGAGTCTCTCCTGGTACATCCTCACACAAGTCTCCTTCCCAAGCTCACTTACTCTCACCGCTCTCTTCACCCAAACATTCTCTCTTCTTTTCTGTCAACCTCTACAAATCTTCTCCTTCTCCCCCACAAGATAATGATCAGACATCCCTCCAGTTGCACCTCTCATCACATTAACATCCAAAATTCTCTCTTTTGCGCCCCTATCAATCAACACGCAATCCAATAACGCTTTCTGACCATCTCTCGTACTTACATACGTATATTTATGTATATGTCTCATTGTAAAATAGGTATTCCCAATCACCAGTCCTTTTTCAGATCATAGATTTACAAGCCCTTCACCAATTCTATTTACAGCACTGAACACCCCATGTACACAAATTATTCCCTCAACTTCCACATTACTCACCTTTGCATTCAAATCACCCATCACTATAACCTGGTCTCGTGCATCAAAACTACTAACACACTCATTCAGCTGCTCCCAAAATACTTGCGTCTCATGATCTTTCTTCTTATACCCACGTGCATTTGTGCCAATAATTTCCCATCTCTCTCCATCCATTTTCAGTTTTACCATATCAATCTAGAGTTTACTCTCTTACACTCTATCACATACACCCACCACTCCTGTTTCAGGAGTAGTGCTACTTCTTCCCTTGCTCTTGTCCTCTCACTCACCCCTGACTTTGCTCCCAGGACATTCCCAAACCACTCTTCCCCTTTACCCTTGAGCTTCGTTTCAATTAGAGCCAAAACATCTAGGTTCCTTTCCTCAAACATACTACCATCTCTCCTATTTTCTCATCTTGGTTACATCCACACATATTTAGACACCCCAATCTAAGCCTTCGAGGAGGATGAGCGCTCCCCGCCTGAATCCTGTTTCTCCTTTTTAGAAAGTTAGAATACAAGGAGGGGAGGGTTTCTAGCCCCGCGCTCCCGTCCCCTATAGTAGCCTTCTACGACATGTGAGGAATGCGTGGAAATTATTCTTTCTCCGATATCCCCAGGTATATACAAATACATATATATTTTTTTTTTTCATACTATTCGCTATTTCCCGCGATAGCGAGGTAGCGTTAAGAACAGAGGGCTGGGCCTTTGAGGGAATATCCTCACCTGGCCCTCTTCTCTGTTCCTTCTTTTGGAAAATTAAAAAAAAAAAAAAAAAAAAAACAAGAGGGGAGGATTTCCAGCCCCCCGCTCCCATATATATATATATATATATATATATATATATATATATATATATATATATATATATATATATATATATATATATATATATATATATATATATATATATATTATATTATATTATATTATATTTTTTATTATACTTTGTCGCTGTCTCCCGCGTTTGCGAGGTAGCGCAAGGAAACAGACGAAAGAAATGGCCCAACCCCCCCCATACACATGTATATACATACGTCCACACACGCAAATATACATACCTACACAGCTTTCCATGGTTTACCCCAGACGCTTCATATGAACTGCTTCAATCCACTGACAGCACTTCAACCCCGGTATACCACATCGCTCCAATTCACTCTATTCCTTGCCCTCCTTTCACCCTCCTGCATGTTCAGGCCCCGATCACACAAAATCTTTTTCACTCCATCTTTCCACCTCCAATTTGGTCTCCCTCTTCGCCTTGTTCCCTCCACCTCCGACACATATATCCTCTTGGTCAATCTTTCCTCACTCATTCTCTCCATGTGCCCAAACCACTTCAAAACACCCTCTTCTGCTCTCTCAACCACGCTCTTTTTATTTCCACACATCTCTCTTACCATTACATTACTTACTCGATCAAACCACCTCACACCACATATTTTCCATAAACATCTCATTTCCAGCACATTCACACTCCTGCGCACAACTCTATCCTTAGCTCACGCCTCGAAACCATACAACATTGTTGGAACCACTATTCCTTCAAACATACCTATTTTTGCTTTCGGAGATATTATTCTCGACTTCCACACATTCTTCAAGCCTCCCAGGATTTTCGCCCCTTCCTCCACCCTATGATTTATTTTCGCTTCCATGGTTCCATCCGCTGCCAGATCCACTCCCAGATATCTAAAACACTTTACTTCCTCCAGTTTATCTCCATTGATCCTTACCTCCCAATTGACTTGACCGTCAACCCTACTGTACCTAATTACTTTGCTCTTATTCATATTTACTCTTAACTTTCTTCTTTCACACACTTTACCAAACTCAGTCACCAGCTTCTGCAGTTTCTCACATGAATCAGCCACCAGCGCTGTATCATCAGCGAACACCAACTGACTCACTTCCCAAGCTCTCTCATCCCAAACAGACTTCATACTTGCCCCTCTTTCCAAAACTCTTCCATTCACATCCCTAACAACCCCATCCATAAACAAATTAAACAACCATGGAGACATCACACATCCCTACCACAAACCTACATTCACTGAGAACCAATCACTTTCCTCTCTTCCTACACGTACACATGCCTTACATCCTCGATAAAAACTTTTCACTGCTTCTAACAACTTGCCTCCCACACCATATATTCTTAATACCTTCCACAGAGCATCTCTATCAACTCTATCATATGCCTTCTCCAGATCCATAAATGCTACATACAAATCCATTCGCTTTTCTAAATAATTTCTCACACACATTCTTCAAAGCAAACACCTGATCCACACATCCTCTACCACTTCTTAAACCACACTGCTCTTCCCTAATCTGATGCTCTGTACATGCCTTCACCCTCTCAATCAATACTCTCCCATATGATTTACCAGGAATACTCAACAAACTTATACATCTGTAATTTTAGCACTCACTCTTATCCCATTTGCCTTTGTACAAAGGCACTATGCACGCATTCCGCCAATCCTCAGGCACCTCACCATGAGCCATACATACATTAAAAAACCTTACCAACCAGTCAATAATACAGTCACCCCCTTTTTTAATAAATTCCACTGCAATACCATCCAAACCTGCTCCCTTGCCGGCTTTCATCTTCCGCAAAGCTTTTACTGCCTCCTCTCTGTTTACCAAATCATTTTCTCTAACCCTCTCACTTTGCACACCACCTCGACCAAAACACCCTAAAAAAAAAAAAAAATATATATATATATATATATATATATATATATATATATATATATATATATATATATATATATATATATATATATATATATATTTTTTTTTTTTTTTTTTCTTTTGCTTTGTCGCTGTCTCCCGCGTTTGCGAGGTAGCGCAAGGAAACAGAAGAAAGAAATGGCCCAACCCACCCCCATACACATGTATATACATACGTCCACACACGCAAATATACATACTTACACAGCTTTCCATGGTTTACCCCAGACGCTTCACATGCCTTGATTCAATCCACTGACAGCACGTCAACCCCGGTATACCACATCTCTCCAATTCACTCTATTCCTTGCCCTCCTTTCACCCTCCTGCATATTCAGGCCCCGATCACACAAAATCTTTTTCACTCCATCTTTCCACCTCCAATTTGGTCTCCCTCTTCTCCTCGTTCCCTCCACCTCCGACACATATATCCTCTTGGTCAATCTTTCCTCACTCATTCTCTCCATGTGACCAAACTATTTCAAAACACCCTCTTCTGCTCTCTCAACCACTCTCTTTTTATTTCCACACATCTCTCTTACCCTTACGTTACTTACTCGATCAAACCACCTCACACCAAACATTGTCCTCAAACATCTCATTTCCAGCACATCCATCCTCCTGCGCACAACTCTATCCATAGTCCACGCCTCGCAACCATACAACATTGTTGGAACCACTATTCCTTCAAACATACCCATTTTTGCTTTCCGAGATAATGTTCTCGACTTCCACACAATCCTCAAGGCTCCCAGAATTTTCGCCCCCTCCCACACCCTATGATCCACTTACGCTTCCATGTTTCCATCCGCTGCCAGATCCACTCTCAGATATCTAAAACACTTCACTTCCTCCAGTTTTTCTCCATTCAAACTCACCTCCCAATTGACTTGACCCTCAACCCTACTGTACCTAATAACCTTATATATATATATATATATATATATATATATATATATATATATATATATATATATATATATATATATATATATATATATATATATATATATATATATATATATATATATATATATATATATATATATATATATATATATATATATATATATATATATATATATATATATATATATATATATATATATATATATATATATATATATATATATATATATATATATATATATATATATATATATATATATATATATATATATATATATATATATATATATATATATATATATATATATATATATATATATATATATATATATATATATATATATATATAATATATATATATATATATATATATATATATATATATATATATATATATATATATATATATATATATATATATATATATATATATATATATATATATATATATATATATATATATATATATATATATATATATATATATATATATATATATATATATATATATATATATATATATATATATATATATATATATATATATATATATATATATATATATATATATATATATATATATATATATATATATATATATATATATATATATATATATATATATATATATATATATATATATATATATATATATATATATATATATATATATATATATATATATATATATATATATATATATATATATATATATATATATATATATATATATATATATATATATATATATATATATATATATATATATATATATATATATATATATATATATATATATATATATATATATATATATATATATATATATATATATATATATATATATATATATATATATATATATATATATATATATATATATATATATATATATATATATATATATATATATATATATATATATATATATATATATATATATATATATATATTCACCTCCCTAACAACCCCATCCATAAACAAATCAAACAACCATGGAGACATCACGCACCCCTGCCGCAAACCGACATTCACTGAGAAACAATCACTTTCCTCTCTTCTTACTCGTACACATGCATTACATTTTCGATAAAATCTTTTCACTGCTTCTAGCTACGTACCTCCCACACCATATATTGTTAATACCTTCCACAGAGCATCTATATCAAATCTACCATATATCTTCTCCAAATCAATAAATGCTAAATACAAATCCATTTGCTTTTCTAAGTATTTCTCAGATACATTCTTCAAATTAAACACCCGTTCCATACATCCTCTACCACTTCTGAAACCACACTGCTCTTCCCCAATTTGATGCTCCCTACAAGTTTTCACCCTCTCAATCAATACCCTCCCATATAATTTCCCAAGAATACTTAAGAAACTTATTCCTCTGTAATTTAAGTACTCACCTTTATCCCCTTTGCGTTTGTATAGTGGCACTATGCATGTATTCCGCCAATCCTCAGGCCCCTCACCATGCGTCATACATATATTAGATATGCTTACCAACCCGTCAAAAACACAGTCACCCCCTTTTTTAATAAACTCCTCTGCAATACCATCCAAACCCACTTCCTTGCCGGCTTTAATCTTCCGCAAAGTTTTCACCACCTCTTCTCTGTTTACCAAATCATTTTTCCTAGCCCTCTCACTTTGCATACCACCTTGACCAAAGCACCCTATATATATGCCATTCTATAATCTAACACATTCAACGAACCTCAAAATACCTACTCAATCTCCTTCTCACATCACCACTATTTGTTCGTACCTCCACATTAGCACCTCCTTCGAAAACAGGTTTTCATTCTCCCTAAAATTTAATGGTACTCTCTCACCCCAACCCTCAGTCGCCCTCTTTTTCTCCTCTTGCACCTCTCTCTTGACCTCCTGCCTTTTTCTATTATACATCTCTCAATCATTTGCACTATTTCCCTGCAAAAATCGTCTAAATGCCTTTCTCTTCACTTTCACTTATAACCTTACTTCTTCATCGAAGCACTCACTACCCTTTCTCATCTGCCCAACCCCCAAGCTTCTCATGCCAAGAGCATCTTCTGCGCAAACCATCACTGCTTTCCTAAAAACAGCCCATTCCTCCCCCACTCCCTTTACATCCTTTGCTCCCATCTTTTTCCATTCTGCACTCAGTCTCTCCTAGTACTTCCTCACATAAGTCTCCTTCCCTAGCTCACTTACTCTCACCACTCTCTTCACCCCAATACTCTTCTTTTCTGAAAACCTCTACAAATCTTCAACTTCGCCTCCACAAGATAATGATGCTCCTCTTAGCATTTTAACATCCAAAAGTCACTATTTCACACTCATATCAATCAACACGTACTCCAATAACGTTCTTTGGCCATCTCTTTTACTTTCATACATATACTTATGTATTTCTCTATTTTTAAACCAGGTATTCCCAGTCACCAGTCCATTTTCAGCACACAAATCTACAAGTTCTTCACCATTTCCATTTACAACACTGAACACCCCATGTACACCAATTATTCACTCAACTGCCACATTACTCACCTTTGCATTCAAATCACCTATCACTATAACCTGGTTTCGTGATCAAAAGTACTTACACACTCACTCAGCTGCTCCCGAAACACTTGCCTCTCATGATCTTTCTTCTCATGCCCAGGTGCATAGGCACCAATAATCACCCATCTTTTGCCATGCACTTCCAGTTTTACCCATATCAGTCTTGAGTTTACTTTCTTACACTCTATCACATAACCCAAACAGTCCTGTTTCAGGAGTAGTGCTACTCCTTCCCTTGCTATTGTCCTATCACTGTCCCTTAACTCTACTCCCAAGGCATTCCCAAACCACTCTTCCACTTTACCCTTTAGCTTCGATTCACTCAGAGCCAAAACATCCAGGTTCCTTTCTTCAAACATATTACCTATCTCTCCTTTTTTCTCATCTTGTTTCCGTCCACACACATTTAGACACCTCAATCTGAGCCTTCGAGGAGAATGAGCGTTCCCCGCGTGACTCCTACTTCTGTTTCCCCTTTTAGAAAGTTAAAATACAAGGAGGGGAGGGTTTCTAGCCTCCCCGCTCCCGTCCACTTTAGTCACCTTCTACGACCTGATCCATACATCCTCTACCACTTCTGAAACAACGCTGCTTTTCCCCAATCTCATGTTCTGTACATGCCTTCACCCTCGCAAGTAATACTCTCCCATATAATTTCCCAGGAATACTCAAGCAACTTACGCCTCTGCAATTTGAGCACTCACTTTTATCCCATTTGCATTTGTACAATAGCACTATGCAAGCATTCCGCCAAACCTCAGGCACCTCAAAATGAGTCACACATACATTAAATAACCTTACCAGCTATTCAACAATACAGCCATCCAGTTTTTAAAGAAATTCCTTTGCAATACCATCCAAACCCGCTCCCTTGACATCTTTCATCTTCCCCAAAGCTCTTACTACCTCTTCTCTGATTACCAAATCATTCTTCCTAACCATCTCACTTTGCACACCACCTCGACCAAAACACCTCTATTTGCCACTCTATCATCAAAAACATTCAACAAACCTTCAAAATACTCACTCCATTCTCTCACATCACCACTACTTGTATCACCTCCCCATTAACCCACTTAACTGTTGTTCCCATTTGTTCCCTTGTCTTACGCACTTTATTTACCTACTTACAAAACATCTTTTTATCCTCCCTAAAATTCAACGATACTCTCTCACCCCAACTCTTATTTGTCCTCTTTTTCACCTCCTGCACATTTCTCTTGATCTCCTGCTTCTTTGTTTTATAAAACTTCCACTCATTTGCTTTATTTCCTTGCAAAAATCGTCTAAATGCCTCTCTTTTCTCTTTCACTAATAATCTTACTTCTTCATCCCACCAATCACTACCCTTTCTAATCTGCCCACCTCCCATGCTTCTCATACCACAAGCAGCTTTTGCGCAAGCCATCACTGCTTCCCTAAATACATCCCATTCTTCCCCCACTCTCCTTACGTCCTTTGTTCTCACCTTTTTCCATTCTGTATTGAGTCTCTCCTGGTACTTCCTCACACAAGTCTCCTTCCCAAGCTCACTTACTCTCACCACTCTCTTCACCCAAACATTCTCTCTTCTTTTCTGTCAACCTCTACAAATCTTCTCCTTCTCCCCCACAAGATAATGATCAGACATCCCTCCAGTTGCACCTTTCATCACATTAACATCCAAAATTCTCTCTTTTGCGCCCCTATCAATCAACACGCAATCCAATAACGCTTTCTGACCATCTCTCGTACTTACATACGTATACTTATGTATATGTCTCATTGTAAAACAGGTATTCCCAATCACCAGTCCTTTTTCAGAACATAGATTTACAAGCCCTTCACCAATTCTATTTACAGCACTGAACACCCCATGTACACAAATTATTCCCTCAACTACCACATTACGCACCTTTGCATTCAAATCACCCATCACTATAACCTGGTCTCGTGCATCAAAACTACTAACACACTCATTCAACTGCTCCCAAAATACTTGCGTCTCATGATCTTTCTTCTTATACCCACGTGCATTTGTGCCAATAATTTCCCATCTCTCTCCATCCATTTTCAGTTTTACCATATCAATCTAGAGTTTACTCTCTTACACTCTATCACATACACCCACCACTCCTGTTTCAGGAGTAGTGCTACTTCTTCCCTTGCTCTTGTCCTCTCACTCACCCCTGACTTTGCTCCCAGGACATTCCCAAACCACTCTTCCCCTTTACCCTTGAGCTTCGTTTCAATTAGAGCCAAAACATCTAGGTTCCTTTCCTCAAACATACTACCATCTCTCCTATTTTCTCATCTTGGTTACATCCACACATATTTAGACACCCCAATCTAAGCCTTCGAGGAGGATGAGCGCTCCCCGCCTAAATCCTGTTTTTCCTTTTTAGAAAGTTAGAATACAAGGAGGGGAGGGTTTCTAGCCCCGCGCTCCCGTCCCCTTTAGTCGCCTTCTACGACATGTGAGGAATGCGTGGAAATTATTCTTTCTCCGATATCCCCAGGGATATACAAATACATATATTTTTTTTTTCATACTATTCGCTATTTCCCGCGATAGCGAGGTAGCGTTAAGAACAGAGGACTGGGCCTTTGAGGGAATATCCTCACCTGGCCCTCTTCTCTGTTCCTTCTTTTGGAAATTTAAAAAAAAAAAATAAAATAACGAGAGGGGAACATTTCCAGCCCCCCGCTCCCATATATATATATATATATATATATATATATATATATATATATATATATATATATATATATATATATATATATATATATATATATATATATATATATATATATATATATATATATATATATATATATATATATATATATATATATATATATATATATAATATATATATATTTATTATTATGTATTTTACTTTGTCGCTGTCTCCCGCATTTGCGAGGTAGCGCAAGGAAACAAAAGAAAGAAATGGCCCAACCCACCCCCATACACATGTATATACACACACGTCCACACACGCAAACATATGCACCCATAGATCTCAATGTACACATATATATATACACAGAGACACATACATATATACCCATGCACACAATTCACATTGCCTGCCTTTATTCATTCCTATCACCACCTCGCCACACATGGAATACCATCCCCCTCCCCCCTCATGTGTGCGAGGTAGCGCTAGGAAAGGATAACAAAGGCCACATTCGTTCACACTCAGTCTCCAGCTGTCATGCAATAATGCCCGAAACCACAGCTCCCTTTCCACATCCAGGCCCCACACAACTTTCCATGGTTTACCCCAGACACTTCACATGCCCTGATTCAATCCACTGAGAGCACGTCAACCCCGGTATACCACATCGATCCAATTCACTCTATTCCTTGCCCGCCTTTCACCCTCCTGCATGTTCAGGTCTCCCACTTCTCCTCGTTCCCTCCACCTCCGACACATATATCCTCTTGGTCAATCTTTCCTCACTCATTCTCTCCATGTTCCCAAACCATTTCAAAACACCCTCTTCTAATCTCTCAACCACGCTCTTTTTATTTCCACACATCTCTCTTACCATTACATTACTTACTCGATTAAACCACCTCACACCACATATTGTCCTCAAACATCTCATTTCCAGCACATCCACCCTCCTGCACTCAACTCTATCCATAGCCCACGCCTCGCAACCATACAACATTGTTGGAACCACTATTCCTTCAAACACCTATTTTTGCTTTCCGAGATGATGTGGTCGTTACTTCCAAACATTCTTCAGGCTCCCAGAATTTTCGCCCCCTCCCCCACCCTATGATTTGCTTCTGCTTCCATGGTCCCATCCGCTGCCAGATCCATTCCCAGATATCTGAAACATTTTACTTCCTCCAGTTTTTCTCCATTCAACTTACCTCCCAAATTTACTTGACCGTCAACCCTACTGTACCTAATTAACCTTTTCCTTATTCACATTTACTCTTAACTTTCTTCTTTCACACACTTTGCACCAAACTCAGTCACCAACTTCTGCAGTTTCTCACATGAATCAGCCACCAGCCCCTGTATCATCAGCGAAACACCAACTGACTCACTTCCCAAGCTCTCTCATCCACAAACAGACTCATACTTGCTCCTCTTTCCAAAACTCTTCCATTCACATCCCTAACAACCCATCCATCAACAAATTAAACAACCATGGAGACAAACACACATCCCTACCACAAACCAAAATTCATAGAAAACCCAAACATTCCCCCTCTTCCTTTCACGTACACTGTTACAAACCTCATAAAAACTTTCACGCTTCTAACAACTTGCCCCCACACCTATATTCTTAAAAACCTTCCACAGAGCATCTCATCAACTCTATCAAAAGCCTTCCCAGAACCCTAAATGCTAATCAAATCCCTCGCTTTTCTAAATAAAATTTTCACACACATTCTTTTAAAACAAACACCTGATCCACAATCCTCTACCCCTTCTTAAAAACACTGTCTTCCCCCAATTGATGCTCTGTACAAGCCTCACCCTCTCAATCAATACTTTCCCATATGAATACCAGGAATCTCAACAAACTTTACATCTGTAATTTGGGACTCACTCTTAAACCCATTTGCCTTTGTACAAAGCACTAGCAGCATTTTCCCCCCAATCCCCAGGACCCACCATGAGCCATACAACATTAAAAAACCTTTTCCCAAACCCGTCAATAATACAGTCCCCCCCCCCTTTTTTAATAAATTCCCCTGCAAAACCCTCCAAACCTGCCCCTTGCCGGGTTTCATCTTCGCAAAGCTTTTTTCTGCCTCCTCCTGTTACCCCAAAACATTTTCTCTAACCCCCTTTAAATTGCCACCACCCGACCAAAACACAAAAAAAAAAAAAAAAAATAATATATATATATATATATATTTATAAATATATATATAATAAATATATATATATATATATAATATATATATTATATATATATTTTTATTTTTTTTTTTTTTCTTTTGCTTTGTCCCCCTGTCTCCCGCGTTGCGGGGGTAGCGCAAGGAAACAGAAGAAAGAAATGGCCCAACCCACCCCTAAAAATGTAAACATACCCCCAACACGCAAAAATACATACTACACGCTTCCAGGGTTTTAAACCCAGCGCCCACCTTAAATTCCAACCCAAACTGACAGAAACGTAAACCCCCGGTATACCACCCTCTCCAATTCACTCTATTCCTTGCCCTCCTTTCCCCCTCCTGCAAAATCGGGCCCCCGATCAAAACAAATCTTTTCACTCCATCTTTCCACCCCCCAATTTGTCCCCCTCTTCTCCTCGTTCCCTCCCCTCCGAACATATATCCCCCTTGGCAATTTTCCTCACTAAAATC
>NC_092241.1:12888540-12912956 GCF_036320965.1 Panulirus ornatus
AACGCTACCTCGCTATCGCGGGAAATAGCGAATAGTATGAAAAAAAAAAATATATATGTATTTGTATATACCTGGGGATATCGGAGAAAGAATAATTTCCACGCATTCCTCACATGTCGTAGAAGGCTACTATAGGGGACGGGAGCGCGGGGCTAGAAACCCTCCCCTCCTTGTATTCTAACTTTCTAAAAAGGAGAAACAGGATTCAGGCGGGGAGCGCTCATCCTCCTCGAAGGCTTAGATTGGGGTGTCTAAATATGTGTGGATGTAACCAAGATGAGAAAATAGGAGAGATGGTAGTATGTTTGAGGAAAGGAACCTAGATGTTTTGGCTCTAATTGAAACGAAGCTCAAGGGTAAAGGGGAAGAGTGGTTTGGGAATGTCCTGGGAGCAAAGTCAGGGGTGAGTGAGAGGACAAGAGCAAGGGAAGAAGTAGCACTACTCCTGAAACAGGAGTGGTGGGTGTATGTGATAGAGTGTAAGAGAGTAAACTCTAGATTGATATGGTAAAACTGAAAATGGATGGAGAGAGATGGGAAATTATTGGCACAAATGCACGTGGGTATAAGAAGAAAGATCATGAGACGCAAGTATTTTGGGAGCAGCTGAATGAGTGTGTTAGTAGTTTTGATGCACGAGACCAGGTTATAGTGATGGGTGATTTGAATGCAAAGGTGAGTAATGTGGAAGTTGAGGGAATAATTTGTGTACATGGGGTGTTCAGTGCTGTAAATAGAATTGGTGAAGGGCTTGTAAATCTATGATCTGAAAAAGGACTGGTGATTGGGAATACCTATTTTACAATGAGACATATACATAAATATACGTATGTAAGTACGAGAGATGGTCAGAAAGCGTTATTGGATTGCGTGTTGATTGATAGGGGCGCAAAAGAGAGAATTTTGGATGTTAATGTGATGAGAGGTGCAACTGGAGGGATGTCTGATCATTATCTTGTGGGGGAGAAGGAGAAGATTTGTAGAGGTTGACAGAAAAGAAGAGAGAATGTTTGGGTGAAGAGAGCGGTGAGAGTAAGTGAGCTTGGGAAGGAGACTTGTGTGAGGATGTACCAGGAGAGACTCAATACAGAATGGAAAAAGGTGAGAACAAAGGACGTAAGGGGAGTGGGGGAAGAATGGGATGTATTTAGGGAAGCAGTGATGGCTTGCGCAAAAGCTGCTTGTGGTATGAGAAGCATGGGAGGTGGGGAGATTAGAAAGGGTAGTGATTGGTGGGATGAAGAAGTAAGATTATTAGTGAAAGAGAAAAGAGAGGCATTTAGACGATTTTTGCAAGGAAATAAAGCAAATGAGTGGAAGTTTTATAAAACAAAGAAGCAGGAGATCAAGAGAAATGTGCAGGAGGTGAAAAAGAGGACAAATAAGAGTTGGGGTGAGAGAGTATCGTTGAATTTTAGGGAGGATAAAAAGATGTTTTGTAAGTAGGTAAACAAAGTGCGTAAGACAAGGGAACAAATGGGAACAACAGTTAAGTGGGTTAATGGGGAGGTGATACAAGTAGTGGTGATGTGAGAGAATGGAGTGAGTATTTTGAAGATTTGTTGACTGTTTTTGATGATAGAGTGGCAAATAGAGCTGTTTTGGTCGAGGTGGTGTGCAAAGTGAGATGGTTAGGAAGAATGATTTGGTAATCAGAGAAGAGGTAGTAAGAGCTTTGGGGAAGATGAAAGATGGCAAGGGAGCGGGTTTGGATGGTATTGCAAAGGAATTTCTTTAAAAACTGGATGGCTGTATTGTTGAGTAGCTGGTAAGGATATTTAATGTATATATGACTCATTGTGAGGTGCCTGAGGTTTGGCGGAATGCTTGCATAGTGCTATTGTACAAATGCAATTTGGATAAAAGTGAGTGCTCAAATTACAGAGGCGTAAGTTTCTTGAGTATTCCTGGGAAATTATATGGGAGAGTATTACTTGCGAGGGTGAAGGCATGTACAGAACATGAGATTGGGGAAAAGCAGCGTTGTTTCAGAAGTGGTAGAGGATGTATGGATCAGGTCGTAGAAGGCGACTAAAGTAGACGGGAGCGGGGAGGCTAGAAACCCTCCCCTCCTTGTATTTTAACTTTCTAAAAGGGGAAACAGAAGTAGGAGTCACGCGGGGAACACTCATCCTCCTGGAAGGCTCAGATTGAGGTGTCTAAATGTGTGTGGACGGAAACAAGATGAGAAAAAAGGAGAGATAGGTAATATGTTTGAAGAAAGGAACCTGGATGTTTTGGCTCTGAGTGAATTGAAGCTAAAGGGTAAAGTGCAAGAGTGGTTTGGGAATGCCTTGGGAGTAGAGTTAAGGGACAGTGATAGGACAATAGCAAGGGAAGGAGTAGCACTACTCCTGAAACAGGAGTGTTGGGGGTATGTGATAGAGTGTGAGAAAGTAAACTCAAGACTAATATGGGTAAAACTGGAAGTGCATGGCAAAAGATGGGTGATTATTGTTGCCTATGCACCTGGGCATGAGAAGAAAGATCATGAGAGGCAAGTGTTTCGGGAGCAGCTGAGTGAGTGTGTAAGTACTTTTGATCACGAAACCAGGTTATAGTGATAGGTGATTTGAATGCAAAGGTGAGTAATGTGGCAGTTGAGTGAATAATTGGTGTACATGGGGTGTTCAGTGTTGTAAATGGAAATGGTGAAGAACTTGTAGATTTGTGTGCTGAAAATGGACTGGTGACTGGGAATACCTGGTTTAAAAAAAGAGAAATACATAAGTATATGTATGAAAGTAAACGAGATGGCCAAAGAACGTTATTGGAGTACGTGTTGATTGATATGAGTGTGAAATAGAGACTTTTGGATGTTAAAATGCTAAGAGAAGCATCATTATCTTGTGGAGGCGAAGTTGAAGATTTGTAGAGGTTTTCAGAAAAGAAGAGTATTGGGGTGAAGAGAGTGGTGAGAGTAAGTGAGCTAGGGAAGGAGACTTATGTGAGGAAATACTAGGAGAGACTGAGTGCAGAATGGAAAAAGATGGGAGCAAAGGATGTAAAGGGAGTGGGGGAGGAATGGGCTGTTTTTAGGAAAGCAGTGATGGTTTGCGCAGAAGATGCTCTTGGCATGAGAAGCTTGGGGGTTGGGCAGATGAGAAAGGGTAGTGAGTGCTTCGATGAAGAAGTAAGATTATAAGTGAAAGTGAAGAGAAAGGCATTTAGAAGAATTTTGCAGGGAAATAGTGCAGATGATTGAGAGATGTATAATAGAAAGAGGCAGGAGGTCAAGAGAGAGGTGCAAGAGGAGAAAAAGAGGGCGACTGAGGGTTGGGGTGAGAGAGTACCATTAAATTTTAGGGAGAATGAAAACCTGTTTTCGAAGGAGGTGCTAATGTGGAGGTACGAACAAATAGTGGTGATGTGAGAAGGAGATTGAGTAAGTATTTTGAGGTTCGTTGAATGTGTTAGATTATTGAATGGTATATATATAGGGTGCTTTGGTCAAGGTGGTATTCAAAGTGAGAGGGCTAGGAAAAATGATTCGGTAAACAGAGAAGAGGTGGTGAAAACTTTGCGGAAGATTAAAGCCGGCAAGGAAGTGGATTTGGATGCTATTGCAGAGGAGTTTATTAAAAAAGGGGGTGACTGTGTTTTTGACTGGTTGGTAAGGATATCTAATATATGTATGACGCATGGTGAGGGGCCTGAGGATTGGCGGAATACATGCATAGTACCATTATACAAACGCAAAGTGGATAAAGGTGAGTGCTTAAATTACAGAGGAATAAGTTTCTTAAGTGCCTGAGGATTGGCGGAATGCGTGCATAGTGCCATTGTACAAAGGCAAAGGGGATAAGAGTGAGTGCTCAAATTACAGAGGTATAAGTTTGTTGAGTATTCCTGGTAAATTATATGGGAGGGTATTGATTGAGAGGGTGAAGGCTTGTACATAGCATCAGATTGGGGAAGAGCAGTGTGGTTTCAGAAGTGGTAGAGGATGTGTGGATCAGGTGTTTGCTTTGAAGAATGTATGTGAGAAATACTTAGAAAAGCAAATGGATTTGTATGTAGCATTTATGGATCTGGAGAAGGCATATGATAGAGTTGATAGAGATGCTCTGTGGAAGGTATTAAGAATATATGGTGTGGGAGGAAAGTTGTTAGAAGCAGTGAAAAGTTTTTATCGAGGATGTAAGGCATGTGTACGTGTAGGAAGAGAGGAAAGTGATTGGTTCTCAGTAAATGTAGGTTTGCGGCAGGGGTGTGTGATGTCTCCATGGTTGTTTAATTTGTTTATGGATGGGGTTGTTAGGGAGGTAAATGCAAGAGTTTTGGAAAGAGGGGCAAGTATGAAGTCTGTTGGGGATGAGAGAGCTTGGGAAGTGAGTCAGTTGTTGTTCGCTGATGATACAGCGCTGGTGGCTGATTCATGTGAGAAACTGCAGAAGCTGGTGACTGAGTTTGGTAAAGTGTGTGGAAAAAGAAAGTTAAGAGTAAATGTGAATAAGAGCAAGGTTATTAGGTACAGTAGGGTTGAGGGTCAAGTCAATTGGGAGGTGAGTTTGAATGGAGAGAAACTGGAGGAAGTGAAGTGTTTTAGATATCTGGGAGTGGATCTGGCAGCGGATGGAACCATGGAAGCGGAAGTGGATCATAGGGTGGGGGAGGGGGCGAAAATTCTGGGGGCCTTGAAGAATGTGTGGAAGTCGAGAACATTATCTCGGAAAGCAAAAATGGGTATGTTTGAAGGAATAGTGGTTCCAACAATGTTGTATGGTTGCGAGGCGTGGGCTATGGATAGAGTTGTGCGCAGGAGGATGGATGTGCTGGAAATGAGATGTTTGAGGACAATGTGTGGTGTGAGGTGGTTTGATCGAGTGAGTAACGTAAGGGTAAGAGAGATGTGTGGAAATAAAAAGAGCGTGGTTGAGAGAGCAGAAGAGGGTGTTTTGAAGTGGTTTGGGCACATGGAGAGAATGAGTGAGGAAAGATTGACCAAGAGGATATATGTGTCGGAGGTGGAGGGAACGAGGAGAAGAGGGAGACCAAATTGGAGGTGGAAAGATGGAGTGAAAAAGATTTTGTGTGATCGGGGCCTGAACATGCAGGAGGGTGAAAGGAGGGCAAGGAATAGAGTGAATTGGAGCGATGTGGTATACCGGGGTTGACGTGCTGTCAGTGGATTGAATCAGGGCATGTGAAGCGTCTGGGGTAAACCATGGAAAGCTGTGTAGGTATGTATATTTGCGTGTGTGGACGTATGTATATACATGTGTATGGGGGGGGTTGGGCCATTTCTTTCGCCTGTTTCCTTGCGCTACCTCGCAAACGCGGGAGACAGCGTCAAAGTATAATAAAAAAAATGAAATAAAAATAAGTTTCTTAAGTATTCTTGGGAAATTATATGGGAGGGTATTGATTGAGAGGGTGAAAACTTGTAGGGAGCATCAAATTGGGGAAGAGCAGTGTGGTTTCAGAAGTGGTAGAGGATGTATGGATCGGGTGTTTAATTTGAAGAATGTATCTGAGAAATACTTTGAAAAGCAAATGGATTTGTATTTAGCATTTATTGATTTGGAGAAGATATATGGTAGATTTGATATAGATGCTCTGCGGAAGGTATTAACAATATATGGTGCGGGAGGTAAGTAGCTAGAAGCAGTTAAAAAATTTTATCGAAAATGTAATGCATGTGTACGAGTAAGAAGAGAGGAAAGTGATTGTTTCTCAGTGAATGTCGGTTTGCGGCAGGGGTGCGTGATGTCTCCATGGTTGTTTGATTTGTTTATGGATGGGGTTGTTAGGGAGGTGAATGCATGACTTTTGGAAAAAGGGGCAAGTATGCAGTCTGTTGTGGATGAGAGGGAAGTGAGTCAGATGTTGTTCGCTGATGATACAGCGCTTTTGGCTGATTCGGGTGAAAAACTGCAGAAGCTGGTGACTGAGTTTGGAAAAGTGTGTGAAAAAAAAAAGCTGACTGTAAATTTGAATAAAGGCAAGGTTATCAGGTACAAAAGGGTTGAGGACAAGTCAATTGGGAGGTAAGTTTGAATTGAGAATAACTGGAGGAAGTGAAGTATTTTAGATATCTGGGAGTGGATTTGGCAGCGAATGAAACCATTGAAACGGAAGTGAGTCACAGGGTTTGGGAGGGGGTGAAAAATCTGGAGGCGTTGAAAAATGTGTGGAAGGCGAGAACTTTATCTCGGAAAGCAAAAATAGGTATTTTTGAAGGAAAAGTCGTTCAAACAATATTATATGGTTGCGAGGCGTGGGATATAGAAAAAGTTATGCAGAGGAGGGTGGATGTGCTAGAAATGACATGTTTGAGGACAATATGTTGTGTGGTGGTTTGATCGAGTAAGTAATTGCAGGGTAAAAGGGATGTTTGGTAATAAAAAGAGTGTGGTTGAGAGAGCAGAGGAGGGTGTTTTGAAATGGTTTGGTCACATGGAGTAGATGAGTGAGGGAAAATTGACAAAGAGGATATATGTGTCAAAGGTGGAGGGAACGAGAAGTGGGAGACCAAATTGGAGGTTAAAAGATTGAGTGAAAAGGATTTCCAGCGATCGGAGCCTGAAGATGCAGGAAGGTGAAAGGCGTTCAAGGAATAGAGTGAAATGGAACAATGTGGTATACAGGGATAGACGTGCTGTCATTGGATTGACCTAGGGCATGTGAAGAGTCTGGGGTAAACCATGGAAAGTTTTCTGGGGCCTGGATGTGGAAACAAGCTGTGGGATCGGTGCATAATAAATGACAGCTAGACACTGAGTATGAACAATTGTGCCCTTTGCTGTCTTATCCTAGCGCTACCTCGCGCATATGCGTGGGGAGGGTGTTGTCAATTAATGTGTGGAGTGGTGGCGACGAGAATGAATAAAGGCAGCAAGTATGAATTATGTACATGTGTATATATATGTATATCTATATATATATATATATATATATATATATATATATATATATATATATATATATATATATATATATATATATATATATATATATATATATATATATATATATATATATATATATATATATATATATATATATATATATATATATATATATATATATATATATATATATATATATATATATATATATATATATATGTATATATTTTTTTTTTTTTTTAGGGTGTTTTGGTCGAGGTGGTGTGCAAAGTGAGAGGGTTAGAGAAAATGATTTGGTAAACAGAGAAGAGGCAGTAAAAGCTTTGCGGAAGATGAAAGCCGGCAAGGCAGCAGGTTTGGATGGTATTGCAGTGGAATTTATTAAAAAAGGGGGTGACTGTATTATTGACTGGTTGGTAAGGTTATTTAATGTATGTATGACTCATGGTGAGGTGCCTGAGGATTGGCGGAATGCGTGCATAGTGCCTTTGTACAAAGGCAAAGGGGATAAGAGTGAGTGCTCAAACTACAGAGGTATAAGTTTGTTGAGTGTTCCTGGTAAATTATATGGGAGAGTATTGATTGAGAGGGTGAAGGCATTTACAGAGCATCAGATTAGGGAAGAGCAGTGTGGTTTCAGAAGTGGTAGAGGATGTGTGGATCAGGTGTTTGCTTTGAAGAATGTGTGTGAGAAATTACTTAGAAAAGCGAATGGATTTGTATGTAGCATTTATGGATCTGGAGAAGGCATATGATAGAGTTGATAGAGATGCTCTGTGGAAGGTATTAAGAATATATGGTGTGGGAGGAAAGTTGTTAGAAGCAGTGAAAAGTTTTTATCGAGGATGTAAGGCATGTGTACGTGTAGGAAGAGAGGAAAGTGATTGGTTCTCAGTGAATGTAGGTTTGTGGTAGGGATGTGTGATGTCTCCATGGTTGTTTAATTTGTTTATGGATGGGGTTGTTAGGGAGGTGAATGGAAGAGTTTTGGAAAGAGGGGCAAGTATGAAGTCTGTTTGGGATGAGAGAGCTTGGGAAGTGAGTCAGTTGTTGTTCGCTGATGATACAGCGCTGGTGGCTGATTCATGTGAGAAACTGCAGAAGCTGGTGACTGAGTTTGGTAAAGTGTGTGAAAGAAGAAAGTTAAGAGTAAATGTGAATAAGAGCAAAGTAATTAGTTACAGTAGGGTTGACGGTCAAGTCAATTGGGAGGTAAGGATCAATTGAGATAAACTGGAGGAAGTAAAGTGTTTTAGATATCTGGGAGTGGATCTGCCAGCGGATGGAACCATGGAAGCGAAAATAAATCATAGGGTGGGGGAGGGGGCGGAAATCCTGTGGGGCTTGAAGAATGTGTGGAAGTCGAGAATAATATCTCGGAAAGCAAAAATGGGTATGTTTGAAGGAATAGTGGTTCCAACAATGTTGTATGGTTGCGAGGCGTGGGCTATGGATAGAGTTGTGCGCAGGAGTGTGAATGTGCTGGAAATGAGATGTTTATGGAAAATATGTGGTGTGAGGTGGTTTGATCGAGTAAGTAATGTAATGGTAAGAGAGATGTGTGGAAATAAAAAGAGCGTGTTTGAGAGAGCAGAAGAGGGCATTTTGAAATGGTTTTGGCACATGGAGAGAATGAGTGAGGAGAGATTGACCAACAGGATATATATGTCAGAGGTGGAGGGAACGAGGAGAAGTGGGAGACCAAATTGAAGGTGTAAAGATGAAGTGAAAAAGATTTTGAGTGATCGGGGCCTGAACATGCTGGAGGGTGAAAGGCTTTGCAAGGAATAGAGTGAATTGGATCGATGTGTTATACCGGGGTCGAAGTGCTGTCAGTGGCTTGAATCAGGGCATGGGAAGCGTCTGGGGTAAACCATGAAAAGTTCTGTGGGGACTGGATGTGGAAAGGGAGCTGTGGTTTTGGGCATTATTGCATGACAGCTGGAGACTAAGTGTGAGCGAATGGGGCATTTGGTGTCTATTCCTGGCGCTGTATCGCGCACTTCGGGGGGGGGGGGGGGATGTTATTCCGAATGTGGCAGTGTGCCGTTGGGGGTGAGTATGGGCAGACAGTGAGAATTGTGTGCATGTGTGTATATATGTGCGTCTGTGTGTGTGTATATATGTGTGTACGTTGGGATGTGTGGGTGTGTATGATTGCGTGTGTGGACGTGTGTCTGTGTGTGTGCTTGTGAATGGTGTTGGGTTGGGCCATTTCTTTCGTCTGTTTCCTTCCGCTACCTCGCAGGCACGGGAGAGAGCGACAAAGTAAAATGAATTAATATAAATATACTTATTTATTTATTTTGCTTTGTCGCTGTCTCCCGCGTTAGCGAGGTATCACAAGAAAACAGACGAAAGAATGGCCCAACCCGTCCACATACACATGTATATACATACATGTCCACACACGCACAATATACATACCTATACATCTCAATGTACACATATATATACACACACAGACATTTACATATATACACATGTACATAATTCATACTGTCTTCCTTTAATTGTTCCCATCGCCACCTCGCCACACATGGAATAACAACCCCCTCCCCCCTCATGTGTGCGAGGTAGCGCCAGGAAAAACACCAAGAGCCACATTTGTTCACACTCAGTCTCTAGCTGTCATGTAATAATACACCGAAACTACAGCTCCACACACTTTGCATTACTTACCCCAGACGCTTCACATGCCCTGGTTCAATACATTGACAGCACGTCGACCCAGGATACCACATCGTTCAAATTCACTCTATTCCTTGAACGCCTTTCACCCTCCTGCATGTTCAGGCCACGATCAGTCAAAATCTTTTTCACTCCATTTTTCCACCTCCAATTAGGTCTCCCACTTCTCTTCGTTCCCTCCACCGCTGACATATATATCCTCTTGGTAAATCTTTCCCCACTCATTCTCTCCATGTGACCAAACCATTTCAAAACACCCTCTTCTGCTCTTTCAACCACGCTCTTTCTATTTCCCCACATCTCTCTTACACTTACATTACTTACTCGATCAAACCACCTCACACCACATATTGTCCTCAAACATCTCATTTCCAGCACATCCACCCTCCTTCGCACAACTCTATCCATAGCCCACGCCTCGCAACCATACAACATTGCTGGAACCACTATTCCTTCAAACATACCCATTTTTGCTTTCCGAGATAATGTTCTCGACTTCCAAAGGCTCCCAGAATTTTCGCCCCCTCGCCCACCCGATGATTCACTTCCTCTTAAATGGTTCCATCCGCTACCAGATCCACTCCCAGATATCTAAAACACTTCACTTCCTCTAGCTTTTCTCCATTCAAACTTACCTCCCAATTGACTTGACCGTCAACCCTACTGTACCTAATAACCTTGCTCTTATTCACATTTACTCTTAACTTTATTCTTTCACACACTTTACCAAACTCAGTCACCAGCTTCTGCAGTTTCTCACATGAATCAACCACCAGCACTGTATCATCAGCGAACAACTGACTCACTTCCCAACCTCTCTCATCCACAACAGACTTCATACTTGCCCCTCTTTCCAAAACTCTTGCATTGACCTCCCTAACAACACCATCCATAAACAAATTAAACAACCATGGAGACATCACACACCCCTGCCGCAAACCTACATTCACTGAGAAGCAATCACTTTCCTCTCTTCCTACAGGTACACATGCCTTACATCATCGATAAAAAACTTTTCACTGCTTCTAACAACTTGCCTCCCACACCATAAATTCTTAATACCTTCCACAGTGCATCTCTATCAACTCCATCATATGCGTTCTCCAGATCCATAAATGCTACATACAAATCCATTTGTTTTTCTAAGTATTTCTCACATACATTCTTCAAAGCAAACACCTGATCCACACATCCTTTACCACTTCTGAAACAACACTGCTCTTCCCCAATCTGATGCTCTGAACATGCCTTCACCCTCTCAATCAATAACCTCCCATATAATTTACCAGGAATACTCAACAAACTTATACCTTTGTAATTTGAGCACTCACTCTTATCCCCTTTGCCTTTGAACAATGGCACTATGCACGCATTCCGCCAATCCTCAGGCACCTCACCATGAATCATACATACATTAAATAACCTTACCAACCAGTCAACAATACAGTCACCCCCTTTTTTAATAAATTCCATTGCAATACCATCCAAAACTGCTGCTTTGCTGGCTTACATCTTCCGTAAAGCTTTTACTACCTCTTCTCTATTTACCAAATCCTTTTCTCTAACCCTCTTGCACACCACCTCGACCAAAACACCCTATATCTGCCACTATATCATCAAACACATTCAACAAACCTTCAAAATACTCACTCCATCTCCTCACATCACCACTTCTCATATCACTACCTTCTCACATCACATCATACATATATTTTTTTTTTTTCTTTTTGCCGCTGTCTCCCGCGTTTGCGAGGTAGCGCAAGGAAACAGACGAAAGAAATGGCCCAACCCACCCCCATACACATGTATATACATACGTACACACACGCAAATATACATACCTACACAGCTTTCCATGGTTTACCCCAGACGCTTCACATGACTTGATTCAATCCACTGACAGCACGTCAACCCCGGTATACCACATCGCTCCAATTCACTCTATTCCTTGCCCTCCTTTCACCCTCCTGCATGTTCAGGCCCCGATCACACAAAATCTTTTTCACTCCATCTTTCCACCTCCAATATGGTCTCCCTTTTCTCCTCGTTCCCTCCACCTCCGACACATATATTCTCTTGGTCAATCTTTCCTCACTCATTCTTTCCATGTGCCCGAACCATTTCAAAACACCCTCTTCTGCTCTCTCAACCACGCTCTTTTTCTTTCCACACATCTCTCTTACCCTTACGTTACTTACACGGTCAAACCACCTATCACCACATATTGTCCTTAAACATCTCATTTCCAGCACATCCATCCTCCTGCGCATAACTCTATCCATAGCCCACGCCTCGCAACCATACAACATTGTTGGAACCACTATTCCTTCAAACATACACATTTTTGCTTTCCGAGATAATGTTCTCGACTTCGACACATTCTTCAAGGCTCCCAGAATTTTCGCCCCCTCCCCCACCCTATGATCCACTTCCGCTTTGATGGTTCCATCCGCTGCCAGATCCAGTCCCACATATCTAAAACACTTCACTTCCTCCAGTTTTTCTCCATTCAAACTCACCTCCGAATTGACTTGACCCTCAACCCTACTGTACCTAATAACCTTGCTCTTATTCACATTTACTCTTAACTTTATATATATATATATATATATATATATATATATATATATATATATATATATATATATATATATATATATATATACATATATATATATATATATATATATATATATATATATATATATATATATATATATATATATATATATATATATATATAGATATATATATATATATATATATATATATATATATATATATATATATATATATATATATATATATATATATATATATATATATATATACTTATTTTCATACTATTCGCTATTTCCCGCGATAGCGAGGTAGTGTTAAGAGGACAGGACTCGGCCTTCGAGGGAATAAGCTCACCTGCCCTCTTCTCTGTTCCTTCTTCTGGAAAATTAAAAAAAAAAAAAAAAGAACGAGAGGGGAGGATTTCCATTCCCCCGCTCCCTTCCCTTTTAGTCGCCTTCTACGACACGCAGGGAATATGTGGGAAGTATTCTTTCTCCCATATCCCCAGGGAAATATATATATATATATATATATATATATATATATATATATATATATATATATATATATATATATATATATATATATATATATATATATATATATATATATATATTTTTTTTTTTTTTTTTGCTTTGTCGCTGTCTCCCGCGTTTCCGAGGTAGCGCAAGGAAACAGACGAAAGAAATGGCCCAACCCACCCCCATACACATGTATATACATACGTCCACACACGCAAATATACATACCTACACAGCTTTCCATGGTTTACCCCAGACGCTTCACATGCCTTGATTCAATCCACTGACAGCACGTCAACCCCGGTATACCAATTCGCTCCAATTCACTCTATTCCTTGCCCTCCTTTCACCCTCCTGCATGTTCAGGCCCAGATCACACAAAATCTTTTTCACTCCACCTTTCCACCTCCAATTTGGTCTCCCTCTTCTCCTCGTTCCCTCCACCTCCGCCACATATATCCTCTTGGTCAATCTTTCCTCACTCATTCTCTCCATGTGACCAAACCATTTCAAAACACCCTCTTCTGCTCTCTCAACCACGCTCTTTTTATTTCCACACATCTCTCTTACCCTTACGTTACTTACTCGATCAAACCACCTCACACCACACATTGTCCTCAAACATCTCATTTCCAGCACATCCATCCTCCTGCGCATAACTCTATCCATAGCCCACGCCTCGCAACAATACAACATTGTTGGAACCACTATTCCTTCAAACATACCCATTTTTGCTTTCAGAGATAATGTTCTCGACTTCCACACATTCTTCAAGGCTCCCAGAATTTTCGCCCCCTCCCCCACCCTATGATCCTCTTGCGCTTTCATGTTTCAATCCGCTGCCAGATCCACTCCCAGATATCTAAAAATCTTCACTTCCTCCAGTTTTTCTCCATTCAAACTCACCTCCCAATTGACTTGACCCTCAACCCTACTGTACCTAATAACCTTGCTCTTATTCACATTTACTCTTAACTTTCTTCTTCCACACACTTTACCAATCTCAGTCACCAGCTTCTGCAGTTTCTCACATGAATCCGCCACCAGCGCTGTATCATCAGCGAACAACAACTGACTCACTTCCCAAGCTCTCTCATCCCCAACAGACCTCATACTTGCCCCTCTTTCCAAGACTCTTGCATTTACCTCACTAACAACCCGATCCTTAAACAAATTAAACAACCATGGAGACATCACACACCCCTGCCGCAAACCTACATTCACTGAGAACCAATCACTTTCCTCTCTTCCCACACGTACACATGCCTTACATCCTCGATAAAAACTTTTCACTGCTTCTAACAACTTGCCTCCCACACCATATATTCTTAATACCTTCCACAGAGAATCTCTATCAACTCTATCATATGCCTTCTCCAGATCCATAAATGCTACATACAAATCCATTTGCTTTTCTAAGTATTTCTCACATACATTCTTCAAAGCAAACACCTGATCCACACATCCTCTCCCACTTCTGAAACCACACTGCTCTTCCCCAATCTGATGCTCTGTACATGCCTTCACCCTCTCAATCAATACCCTCCCATATAATTTACCAGGAATACTCAACAAACTTATACCTCTGTAATTTGAGCACTCACTCTTATCCCCCTTTGCCTTTGTACAATGGCACTATGCACGCATTCCGCCAATCCTCAGGCACCTCACCATGAGTCATACATACATTGAATAACCTTACCAACCAGTCAACAATACAGTCACCCCCTTTTTTAATAAATTCCACTGCAATACCATCCAAACCTGCTGCCTTGCCGGCTTTCATCTTCCGCAAAGCTTTTACTACCTCTTCTCTGTTTACCAAATCATTTTCCCTAACCCTCTCACTTTGCACACCACCTCGACCCAAACACCCTATATCTGCCACTCTGTCATCAGACACATTCAACAAACCTTCAAAATACTCATTCCATCTCCTTCTCACATCACCACTACTTGTTATCACCTCCCCATTTACGCCCTTCACTGAAGTCCCCATTTGCTCCCTTGTCTTACGCACCCTATTTACCTCCTTACAGAACATCTTTTTATTCTCCCTAAAATTTACTGACACTCTCTCACCCCAACTCTCATTTGCCCTTTTTTTCACCTCTTGCACCTTTCTCTTGACCTCCTGTCTCTTTCTTTTATACTTCTCCCACTCAATTGCATTTTTTCCCTGCAAAAATCGTCCAAATGCCTCTCTCTTCTCTTTCACTAATACTCTTACTTCTTCATCCCACCACTCACTACCCTTTCTAAACAGCCCACCTCCCACTCTTCTCATGCCACAAGCATCTTTTGCGCAATCCATCACTGATTCCCTAAATACATCCCATTCCTCCCCCACTCCCCTTACTTCCATTGTTCTCACCTTTTTCCATTCTGTACACAGTCTCTCCTGATACTTCTTCACACAGGTCTCCTTCCCAAGCTCACTTACTCTCACCACCTTCTTCACCCCAACATTCACTCTTCTTTTCTGAAAACCCATACTAATCTTCACCTTAGCCTCCACAAGATAATGATCAGACATCCCTCCAGTTGCACCTCTCAGCACATTGACATCCAAAAGTCTCTCTTTCGCACGCCTGTCAATTAACACGTAATCCAATAACGCTCTCTGGCCATCTCTCCTACTTACATAAGTATACTTATGTATATCTCGCTTTTTAAACCAGGTATTCCCAATCATCAGTCCTTTTTCAGCACATAAATCTACAAGCTCTTCACCATTTCCATTTACAACATATATATATATATATATATATATATATATATATATATATATATATATATATATATATATATATATATATATATATATATATATATATATATATATATATATATATATATATATATATACATATATATATATATATATATATATATATATATATATATATATATATATATATATATATATATATATATATATATATATATATATATATATACATATATATATATATATATGTATATATATATATATATATATATATATATATATATATATATATATATATATATATATATATATATATATATATATATATACATATATATATATATATATATATATATATATATATATATATATATATATATATATATATATATATATATATATATATATATATATATATAAAGCGCGTAAGACAAGGGAGCAAATGGGAACTTCAGTGAAGGGCGCAAATGGGAAGGTGATAACAAGTAGTGGTGATGTGAGAAGGAGATAGAGTTAGTATTTTGAAGGTTTGTTGAATGTGTTTGATGATAGAGTCGCAGATATAGGGTGTTTTGGTCGAGGTGGTGTGCAAAGTGAGAGGGTTAGGGAAAATGAGTTGGTAAAGAGAAAAGAGGTTGTAAAAGCTTTGCGGAAGATGAAAGCAGGCAAGGCAGCAGGTTTGGATGGTATTGCAGTGGAATTTATTAAAAAAGGGGGTGACTGTATTGTTGACTTGTTGGTAAGGTTATTTAATGTATGTATGACTCATAGTTAGGTGCATGAGGATTGTCGGAATGCGTGCATAGTGCCTTTGTACAAAGGCAAAGGGGATTAGAGTGAGTGCTCAAATTACAGAGGTATAAGTTTGTTGAGTATTCCTGGCAAATTATATGGGAGGGTATTGATTAAGAGGGTGAAGGCATGTACAGAGCATCAGATTCGGGAAGAGCAGTGTGGTTTCAGAAGTGGTAGAGGATGTGTGGATCAGGTGTTTGCTTTGAAGAATGTATGTGAGAAATACTTAGAAAAGCAAATGGATTTGTATGTAGCATTTATGGATCTGGAGAAGGCATACGATAGAGTTGATAGAGATGCTCTGTGGAAGGTATTAAGAATATATGGTGTAGGAGGCAAGTTGTTAAAAGCAGTGAAAAGTTTTTATCGAGGATGTAAGGCATGTGTACGTGTAAGAAGAGAGGAAAGTGATTGGTTCTCAGTGAATATAGGTTTGCGGCAGGGGTGTGTGATGTCTCCATGGTTGTTTAATTTGTTTATTGATGGGGTTGTTAGGGAGGTGAATGCAAGAGTTTTGGAAAGAGGGGCAAGTATGAAGTCTGTTGGGGATGAGAGAGCTTGAGAAGTGAGTCAGTTGTTGTTCGCTGATGATACAGCGCTGGTGGCTGATTCATGTGAGAAACTGCAGAAGCTGGTGACTGAGTTTGGTAAAGTGTGTGAAAGAAGAAAGTTAAGAGTAAATGTGAATAAGAGCAAGGTTATTAGGTACAGTAGGGTTGAGGGTCAAGTCAATTGGGAGGTGAGTTTGAATGGAGAAAAACTGGAGGAAGTGAAGTGTTTTAGATATCTGGGAGTGGATCTGGTAGCGGATGGAACCATGGAAGCGGAAGTGGATCATAGGGTGGGGGAGGGGGTGAAAATTCTGGGAGCCTTGAAGAATGTGTGGAAGTCGAGAACCGTTATCTCGGAAAGCAAAAATGGGTATGTTTGAAGGAATAGTGGTTCCAACAATGTTGTATGGTTGCGAGACGTGGACTATGGATAGAGTTGTGCGGAGGAGGATGGATTTGCTGGAAATGAGATGTTTGAGGACAATGTGTGTTGTGAGGTGTTTTGATCGAGTAAGTAACGTAAGGGTAAGAGATATGTGTGGAAATAAAAAGAGCGTTGTTGAGAGAGCAGAAGAGGGTGTTTTGAAATGGTTTGGGCACATGGAGAGAATGAGTGAGGAAAGATTGACCAAGAGGATATATGTGTCGGAGGTGTAGGGAACGAGGAGAAGAGGGAGATCAAATTGGAGGTGGAAAGATGGAGTGAAAAAGATTTTGTGTGATCGGGGCCTGAACATGCAGGAGGGTGAAAGGAGGGCAAGGAATAGAGTGAATTGGAGCGATGTGGTATACCCGGGTTGACGTGCTGTCAGTGGATTGAATCAAGGCATGTGAAGCGTCTGGGGTAAACCATGGAAAGCTGTGTAGGTATGTATATTTGCGTGTGTGGACGTATGTATATACATGTGTATGGGGGTGGGTTGGTCCATTTCTTTCGTCTCTTTCCTTGCGCTACCTCGCAAACGCGGGAGACAGCGACAAAGCAAAAAAAAAAAAAAAAGAAATATATATGTGTATATATATATATATATATATATATATATATATATATATTTTTCTTTTTTTTTGTCGCTGTCTCCCGCGTTTGCGAGGTAGCGCAAGGAAACAGACGAAGGAAATGGCCCATGTTCAGTCCCCGATCACACAAAATCTTTTCCACTCCATCTTTCCACCTCCAATTTGGTCTCCCACTTCTCCTTGTTCCCTCCACCTCCGACACATACCTAATTACCTTGCTCTTATTCACATTTACTCCTAACTTTCTTCTTTCACACACTTTACCAAACTCAGTCACCAGCTTCTGCAGTTTCTAGCATGAATCAGCCACCAGCGCTGTATCATCAGCGAACAACAACTGACTCACTTCACAAGCTCTCTCATCCACAACAGACTTCATACTTGCCCCTCTTTCCAAAACTCTTGCATTCCCCTCCCTAACAACCCCATCCATAGACAAATTAAACAACCATGGAGTCATCACACACCCCTGCCGCAAACCTACATTCACTGAGAACCAATCACTTTCCTCTCTTCCTACATGTACACATGCCTTACATCCTCGATAAAAACTTTTCACTGCTAGCAACTTGCCTCCCACACCATATATTCTTAATACCTTCCACAGAGCATCTCTATCAACTCTATCATATGCCTTCTCCAGATCCATAAATGCTACATACAAATCCATTTGCTTTTCTAAGTATTTCTCACATACATTCTTCAAAGCAAACACCTGATCCACACATCCTCTACCACTTCTGAAACCACACTGTTCTTCCCCAATCTGATGCTCTGTACATGCCTTCACCCTCTCAATCAATACCCTCCCATATAATTTACCAGGAATATTCAACAAACTTATACCTCTGTAATCTGAGCACTCACTCTTATCCCCTTTGCCTTTGTACAATGGCACTATGCACGCATTCCGCCAATCCTCAGGCACCTCACCATGAGTCATACATGCATTAAATAACCTTACCAACCAGTCAATAATACAGTCACCCCCTTTTTTAATAAATTCCACTGCTATACCATCCAAACCTGCTGCCTTGCCGGCTTTCATCTTCCGCAAAGCTTTTACTGCCTCTTCTCTGTTTACCATATCATTTTCCCTAACACTCTCACTTTGCACACCACCTCGACCAAAACACGCTATGTCTGCCACTCTATCATCAAACGCATTCAACAAACCTTCAAAATACTCACCCCATCTTCTCACATCACCACTACTTGTTATCACCTCCCCATTTGCGCACTTCACTGAAGTTCCCATTTGCCCCCCCATGTCTTTCGCACTTTATTTACCTCCTTCCAGAACATCTTTTTATTCTCCCTAAAATTTAATGATACTCTCTCACCCCAACTCTCATTTGCCCTCTTTTTCACCTCTTGCACCTTTCTCTTGACCTCCTGACTCTTTCTTTTATACATCTCCCACTCAATTCCATATTTCACTGTAAAAATCGTCCAAATGCTTCTCTCTTCTCTTTCACTAATAATCTTACTTCTTCATCCCACCACTCACTGCCCTTTCTATATATATACATATACTTAGAAAAGCAAACGGATTTGTATATAGGATTTTTTGATCTGGATAAGGCATATGATAGAGTTGATAGAGATGCTCTGTGGAATGTATTAAGAATATATGGTGTGGGAGGTAAGTTGTTAGAAGCAGTGAAAAGTTTTTATCGAGTGTATAAGGCATGTGTTCGTGTAGGAAGAGAGGAAAGTGATTGGTTCCCAGTGAATGTAGGTTTGCGGCAGTTTTGTGTGATGTCTCCATGGTTGTTTAATTTTTTTATAGATGGGGTTGTTAGGGAGGTGAATGCAAGAGTTTTGGAAAGAGGGGCAAGTATGAAGTCTATTGTGGATGAGAGAGCTTGTGAAGTGAGTCAGTTGTTGTTCGCTGATGATACAGCGCTGGTGGCTGATTCATGTAAGAAACTGCAGGAGCTGTTGACTGAGTTTGGTAAAGTGTGTGAAAGAAGAAATTTAAGAGTAATAGTGAATAAGAGCAAGGTTATTAGGTACAGTTGGGTTGAGCGTCAAGTCAATTGGGAGGTAAGTTTGAATGGACAAAAACTAGAGGAAGTAAAGTGTTTGATATCTGGGAGTGAATCTGGCAGCGGATGGAACCATGGAAGCGGAAGTGAATCATAGGATGGGGGAGGGGGCGAAAATCCTGGGACCCTAGAAGAATGTGTGGAAGTCGAGAACATTCTCTCGGAAAGCAAAAATGGGTATGTTTGAAGGAATAGTGGTTCCAACAATGTTGTATGGTTGCGAGGCGTGGGCTATGGATAGAGTTGTGCGCAGGAGGATGGATGTGCAGGAAATGAGATGTTTGAGGACAATGTGTGGTGTGAGGTGGTTTGATCGAGTGAGTAACGTAAGGGTAAGAGAGATGTGTGGAAATAGAAAAAGAGTGGTTGAAAGAGCAGAATAGGGTGTTTAGAAATGGTTTGGGCACATGGAGAGAATGAGTGAGGAAAGAATGACCAAGAGGATTTATGTGTCGGAGGTGGAAGGAACGAGAAGTGGGAGACCAAATTGGAGGTCCCCGCTCCCTTCCCTTTTAGTCGCCTTCTACGACACGCAGGGAATACGTGGGAAGTATTCTTTCTTCCGTATGCCCAGGGATAATATATATGTATATATATATATATATATATATATATATATATATATATATATATATATATATATATATATATATATATATATATATATATATATATATATATATATATATATATATATATATACATATATATATATATATATATATATATATATATATATATATATATATATATATATATATATATATATATATATATATATATATATATATATATATATATATATATATATATATATATATATATATATATATATATATATATATATATATATATATATATATATATATATATATATATATATATATATATATATATATATATATATATTTTTTTTTTTTTTTTTATACTTTGTCGCTGTCTCCCGCGTTTGCGAGGTAGCGCAAGAAAACAGACGAAAGAAATGGCCCAACCCCCCCCCCCCCAATCACATGTATATACATACGTCCACACACGCAAATATACATACCTACACAGCTTTCCATGGTTTACCCCAGACGCTTCACATGCCTTGATTCAATCCACTGACAGCACGTCAACCCCGGTATACCACATCGCTCCAATTCACTCTATTCCTTGCCCTCCTTTCACCCTCCTGCATGTTCAGGCCCCGATCACACAAAATCTTTTTCACTCCATCTTTCCACCTCCAATTTCGTCTCCCTCTTCTCCTCGTTCCCTCCACCTCCGACACATATATCCTCTTGGTCAATCTTTCCTCACTCATTCTCTCCATGTGCCCAAACCACTTCAAAACACCATCTTCTGCTCTCTCAACCATGCTATTTTTATTTCCACACATCTCTCTTACCCTTACGTTACTTACTCGATCAAACCACCTCACACCACACATTGTCCTCAAACATCTCATTTCCAGCACATCCATCTTCTTGCGCACAACTCTATCCATAGCCCACGCCTCGCAACCATACAACATTGTTGGAACCACTATTCCTTCAAACATACCCATTTTTGCTTTCCGAGATAATGTTCTCGACTTCCACACATTCTTCAAGGCCCCCAGAATTTTCGCCCCCTCGCCCACCCTATGATCCACTTCCGCTTCCATGGTTCCATCCGCTGCCAGATCCACTCCCAGATATCTAAAACACTTCACTTCCTCCAGTTTTTCTCCATTCAAACTCACCTCCCAATTGACTTGACCCTCAACCCTACTGTGCCTAATAACCTTGCTCTTATTCACATTTACTCTTAACTTTCTTCTTCCACACACTTTACCAAACTCAGTCACCAGCTTCTGCAGTTTCTCACATGAATCCGCCACCAGCGCTGTATCATCAGCGAACAACAACTGACTCACTTCCCAAGCTCTCTCATCCCCAACAGACTTCATACTTGCCCCTCTTTCCAAAACTCTTGCATTTACCTCCCTAACAACCCCATCCATAAAGAAATTAAACAACCATGGAGACATCACACACCCCTGCCGCAAACCTACATTCACTGAGAACCAATCACTTTCCTCTCTTCCTACACGTACACATGCCTTACATCCTCGATAAAAACTTTTCACTGCTTCTAACAACTTTCCTCCCACACCATATATTCTTAATACCTTCCACAGAGCATCTCTATCAACTCTATCATACGCCTTCTCCAGATCCATAAATGCTACATACAAATCCATTTGCTTTTCTAAGTATTTCTCACATACATTCTTCAAAGCAAACACCTGATCCACACATCCTCTACCACTTCTGAAACCACATTGCTCTTCCCCAATCTGATGCTCTGTACATGCCTTCACCCTCTCAATCAATACCCTCCCATATAATTTGCCAGGAATACTCAACAAACTTATACCTCTGTATATATATATATATATATATATATATATATATATATATATATATATATATATATATATATGTATATATATATATATATATATATATATATATATATATATATATGTATATATATATATATATATATATATATATATATATATATATATATATATATATATATATATATATATATATATATATATATATATATATATATATATATATATATATATTTTCCTTACATCGTTTCATCAAAAGGACAGGGGCCACTGTGTTGTAGTATTCATTAATACATTTGACAACAGTCTCGTTCAAATGGATGATACAGTGTGTCATTTTGGGATACTAAACAAGAATTCCATGACTGGAAAGCACCTGGGGCCTCTTACTCCCTAAGTTTGCAAAACATTAACATTTGGGTCATTTTGTCCTCTAAGCTCTTTATATGGGATTTTTAAGGAACGTTTATTTTACCTCACTTGTATCCCATAAATTTTGGACCAGTTAGTGGATTCTTGTATCTGGAATTCTTAAAGATTCCTTCGGAATCTCCATGGCTGAAAACTTTAAGGAATCCAAACATCAATTTCTTTTTTTTTTTTTTTAGCATCTAGAAATTACAATTAAGAGTTTGGAAGAAAAAAAAATTGTGATCTTTATATATGACTCAAATTTGAACCTTTTGAACTTGCATTCAAAAAGTAACTTGTATGTTCAATTTATGTACCCTGTATGTTTCAGAGCATAAGTAATGCCTTTGTGCAATAGAAACACAGACATTTATTTCATCTTAACACTTATGAATCTATACAGTGTTTAATTCTTTTTTTCATGAAATAATCCTACATATGTATTGATGAACATCAGCGTGATAAACATATAGCATTACATGTCAGTGATTTCCAATTCTGTTTTGCATATTTTGGATGTCTTTCAAAGTGTGTGTGTGTCTGTGTGTGCGTGTGTAATCACCTATTTGTACTGTACGGGGAGGGAGTTTTACACGGTGTGTTTGTGTTGGTGTATGTGTGTGTGTTTTTCTAAAAGACATGATATTCCCTTCCATACCTTTATAATTCATTAGGAATTTACGATAGTAAGTGAATTTGAGTTTTCCATCAATAATTGTTGCCAATAGTTTTATTTTTTATGTTTGCAAAGATGGCGCGGGCAACTGAATATATGTATAATATATATATATATATATATATATATATATATATATATATATATATATATATATATATATATATATATATATATATATATATATATATATATAATCAGGTACCCATTTAACGACCAGGACCTAAAGGAAGATGAACAGCTGGGTTGACTGTGGACAAACCGTGTGTGAAATGACGGTAAATATTCTCTTATGAAGGAAATAAATCAAATCCTCCCTGTAAATCATACTGTTATTTACAACGGATTTACCACTTTGTTTATAAAGTTGTCTTAAAGCTTGCTCGGGTGAATGAGGCTGTCATTATTCCACGTTTTCCATTCTAAACCTCAAGTGTAATAATGGGAGGTTGTATAAAGTGTGAAAAGGAATGCAAATGGAGCTTGCTGAATATGGAAAACATAAAAGAAAAATATATAGACTATGAAAAATATAAGACTGAAGTTTCCATATGAAGTGTACATAAAACATGACAGGATATGTAAATATAACTTGTGGATGCTAAAATGTTACAGTGAGATTATTTGTATATTGTAAATAGGGAGTGTTTATATCAACCCTAGAATGCAAGCGAAAATAAGAAGTGTAAATAAGATGTTTGAATCTAATGTTGTAAGTCTGTACGTCTGAAATAACTCTGTAAACAGTACATATATGGTGAATGAAGAATGTTGAAATGTAATTCAAAGTATTACTGGAAAATATTAATTGCGTTTACCCATTTGATAGCACATTTTAGCCTGGTTGCACTTTTTAACTGTTCAAAGGCTTGCCTTTATTCAAGAAAATTAACAACTTAACTTTTAAAACATTATGTACTAATGATATTAGAGATTATTGTTATTCCTCTTACTTCATATTCCAGATACTTTTCTCAACCATGTTACATTTTTATTAAGCAAAAGACATATGTATTTATTATATTGCCTCTAGGTTGTTTCTAGGACACTGTGGGTGTGCCAAAGAAACTTTCTCTCAATGTCACACTCTTAAAAGGAGTCCCTTATCTGGCTGGAATATGGGTTATCTTAAGCTCATAGATCATTGCATTTCAAAAAAAAAAAAAAAAA
>NC_092241.1:12913056-12919071 GCF_036320965.1 Panulirus ornatus
CATGGTGAGGTGCCTGAGGATTGGCGGAATGCTTGCATAGTGCCTTTGTACAAAGGGAAAGGGGATAAGAGTGAGTGCTCAAATTACAGAGGTATAATTTTGTTGAGTATTCCTGGTAAATCATATGGGAGGGTATTGATTGAGAGGGTGAAGGCATATACAGAGCATCAGATTGGGGAAGATCAGTGTGGTTTCAGAAGTGGTAGAGGATGTTTGGATCAGGTGTTTGCTTTGAAGAATGTATGCGAGAAATACTTAGAAAAACAAATGGATTTGTGTGTAGCATTTATGGATCTGGAGAAGGCATATGATAGAGTTGATAGAGATGCTCTGTGGAAGGTATTAAGAATATATGGTGTGGGAGGCAAGTTGTTAGAAGCAGTGAAAAGTTATCGAGGATGTAAGGGATGTGTACCTGTAGGAAGAGAGGAAAGTTATTGGTTCTCAGTGAATGTATGTTTGCGGCAGGGGTGTGTGATGTCTCCATGGTTGTTTAATTTGTTTATGGATGGGGTTGTTAGGGAGGTGAATGCAAGACTTTTGGAAAGAGGGGCAAGTATGCAGTCTGTTGTGGATGATAGATCTTGGGAAGTGAGTCAGTTGTTGTTTGCTGATGATACGGGACTGGTGGCTGATTCATGTAAGAAACTGCAGAAGCTGGTGACTGAATTTGGTAAAGTGTGTGAAAGAAGAAAGTTAAGAGTAAATGTGAATAAGAGCAAGGTTATTAGGTACAGTAGGGTTGAGGGTCAAGTCATTTGGAGGTAAGTTTGAATGGAGAAAAGCTGGAGTAAGTGAAGTTTTTAGATATCTGGGAGTGGATCTGGTAGCGGATGGAGCTATGGAAGCGGGAGTGAATCATAGGGTGGGGGAGGGGGCGAAAATTCTGTGAGCCTTGAAGAATGTTTGGAAGTCGAGAACAATATCTCGAAAAGAAAAAAATGGGTATGTTTGAAGGAATAGTGGATCCAACAATGTTGTATGGTTGCGAGGCGTGGGCTATGGATAGAGTTGCGCGAAGGAGGGTGGATGTGCTGGAAATGAGATGTTTGAGGACAATATGTGGTTTGAGGTGGTTTGATCGAGTAAGTAATGTAAGGGTGAGAGAGATGTGAGGAAATAAAAAGAGTGTGGTTGAGAGAGCAGAAGAGGGTGTTTTGAAATGGTTTGGTCACATGGAGAGAGTGAGTGGGGAAAGATTGACCAAGAGGATATATGTGTCAGAAGTGGATGGAACGAAGAGAAGTGGGAGACCAAATTTTAGGTGGAAAGATGGAGTGAAAAAGATTTTGAGTGATCGGTACCTGAACATGCAGGAGGGTGGAAGACATGCAAGGAATAGAGTGAATTGGAACGATGTGGTATACCGGGGTCGACGTGCTGTCAGTGGATTGAACCAGGGCATGTGAAGCGTCTGGGGTAAACCATGCAAAGTGTGTGGAGCCTGGATGTGGAAAGGGAGCTGTGGTTTCTTTGTATTATTACATGACAGCTAGAGACTGAGTGTGAACGAATTGCGCCTTTGGTGTTTTTCCTAGCGCTACCTCGCATACATGAAGGGGAATGGGTTGTTATTCCATGTGTGGCGAGGTGGCGATGGGAACAAATAGAGGCAGACAGTATGAATTATGTAGATGTGTATATATGTATATGTCTGTGTGTGTATATACATGTGTACATTGAGATGTATAGGTATGTATATTGTGCGTGTGTGGACATGTATGTATATACATGTGTATGTGGGCGGGTTGGGCCATTCTTTCGTCTGTTTCCTTGCGCTACCTCGCTAACGCGGGAGACAGCGACAAAGCAAAATAAATAAATATATATATATATATATATATATATATATATATATATATATATATATATATATATATATATCCCTGTGGATAGGGGAGAAAGAATAATTTCCACATGTTCCTCATGTGTCGTAGAGGGCGACTAATGGGGATGGGAAGGGGGGAGAAGGAACCATTCCCTCCTTGTATATTTCTCTTTCTAAAAAGGGAACCAGAAGAAGTAGTGACGCGGGGAGTGCTTATTATCCTCGAAGGCTCAGATTGGGGTGTCTAAATGTATGTGGATGTAAGCAAGATGAGAAAAAAGGAGTGATAGGTGGTATATTTGAGGAAATGAACCTGGATGTTTAGGCTCTGAGTGAAATTAAGCTCAAGGGTTAAGGGGAAGATTGATTTGGGAATGTCTTAGTAGTAAAGTCAGGGGTTAGTGAGAGGACAAGAGCAAGGGAAGGAATAGCACTATCCCTGAAATAGAAGTGTTGGGGGTATGTAATAGAGTGTAAGAAAGGAAACTCTAGATTGATATGTGTAAAACTGAAAGTTGATGGAGAGAAATGGGTGATTAATGGTGCATATGCACCTGGGCATGAGAAGAAAGATCATGAGAAGCAAGTGTTTTCTGAACAGCTGAGTGAGTGTGTTAGTAGTTTTGATTCCCCAGACCGGTTTATTGTAATAGGTGATTTGAATGCAAAGGTGAGTTATGTGGCAGTTGAGGGAATAATTGGTTTACATGGGGTGTTCAGTGTTGTACACGGAAATGGTGAAGAGCTTGTATATTTATATGCTGAAAAAGGACTGGTGATTGGGAATCCCTGTTTTAAAAAGAGAGATATATAAGTATACGTATATAAGTAGGAGAGATAGCCAGAGAGCGTTATTGCATTACGTGTTAATTGATAGGCGCGCGAAAGAGAGACTTGAATGTTAATTTGCTGAGAGGTGCAAGTTTAGGGATGTCTGATCATTATCTTGTGGAGGCGAAGGTGAAGATTTGTAGAGGTTTACAGACAAAAGGAGAGAATGTTGGGGTAAAGAGAGTGGTGAGAGGAAGTGAGCTTGGGAAGGAGACTTGCGTGAGGAAGTAACAGGAGGGACTGAGTACAGAATGGAAAAAGGTGAGAACAAAGGAGGAAAGGCGAGTGGGGGAGGAATGGGATGTATTTAGGAAAGCAGTGACGACATGAGCAAAATATGCTTGTGGCATGAGAAGCGTGGGAGGTGGGAAGATTAGAAAGGGTAGTGAGTGGTGGGATGAAGAAGTAAGATTATTGGTGAAAGAGAAGAGAGAGGTATTTAGACTATTTTTGCAGGGAAATATTGCAAATGACTGGGAGATGTATAAAAAAAAGAGGCAGGAGGTCAAGAGAAAGTTTAAATAGGTGAAAAAGAGGGCGAATGCAAGTTTGGGTGAGAGAATATCATTAAATTTTAGGGAGAATAAAAAGATGATATGGAAGGAGGTAAATAAAGTGCGTAAGACAAAGGAACAAATGGGAACTTCAGTGAAAGGGGCTAATGAGAAGGTGATAACAAGTTGATAACAGGTGATAACAAGGTTTGTTGAATGTGTTTGATGATAGGATGGCATATATAGGGTGCTTTGGTCGAGGTGGCGATGCAAAGTGTGAGGGTTATGGAGAATGATTTGGTAAACAGAGAACAGGCAGTAAAAGCTTTGCGAAAGATGAAAGCCGGCAAAGCAGCGGGTTTGGATGGTATTGGAGTGGAATTTATTAAAAAAGGGGGTGACTTTATTATTGACTGGTTGGTAAGGTCATTTAATGTATGTATGGCTCATAGTGAGGTGCCTGAGGATTGGAGGAATGCTTACATAGTGCCATTGTACAAAGCAAAGGGGATAAAATTGAGTGCTCAAATCACAGATGTATAAGTTTGTTGAGTATTCCTGGGAAATTATATGGAAGGGTATTGATTGAGAGGGTAAAGGCATGTACAGAGCATCAGATTGGGGAAGAGCAGTGTGGTTTCAGAAGTGGTAGAGGATGTGTGGATCACGTGTATGCTCTGAAGAATATATGTGAGAAGTACTTAGAAAATCAAATGGATTTGTATTTAGCATTTATGGATCTGGAGAAGATATATGATAGGGTTGATAGAGATGCTCTGTGGAAGGTATTAAGAATATATGGTGTGGGAGACAAGTTGTTAGAAGCAGCGAAAAGTTTTTTTTCGATAATGTAAGGCTTGTGTAGGAATTGAGGGAAGTGATTGGTTCTCAGTGAATATTGGCTTGCGGCAAGGGTGTGTGATGTCTCCATGGTTGGTTAATTTGTTTATGGATGGGGTTGTTAGAGAGGTGAATACAAGAGTTTTGGAAACAGGGGCAAGTGTGCAGTTTGTTGTGGATGAGAGAGCTTAGGAAGTGAGTCAGTTTTTCTTCGATGATGATAGAGTGCTGGTGGTTGATTCGTGTGAGAAGATACACAAGGTTGTGACTGAGTTTGGTAAAGTGTGTTAAAGAAGTAAGCTGAGAGCAAATATGAATAAGAGCAAGGTTATTAGGTGCTCAAGTAGGGTTGAGGGACAATTCAATTGGGAGGTAAGTTTGAAAGGAGAGAAACCGGAGGAAGTGAAGTGCTTTAGATATCTGGGAGTGGATTTGGCAGCGGAGGGAACCATGGAAGCGGAAGTGAATCATAGGGTGGGGGAGGGGGCGAAAGTTCTGGGAACGTTGAAGAATGTGTGGAAGTCGAGAATATTATCTCGGAAAGCAAAAAAGGGGAAGTTTGAAAGAATACTCGTTCCAACAATGTTATATGGTTGCGAGGCGTGGGCTATGGATAGAGTTGTGCGGAAGAAGGTTCATGTGCTGGAAATGTTTGCGAACAATATGTGGTGAGAGGTGGTTTGATTGAGCAAGTAATAATAGGGTAAGAGAGATATATGATAATAAAAAAGTGTGGTTGAGAGAGCAGAAGAGGTTGTTTTGAAATGGTTTGGTCACGTGGAGAGAATGAGTGAGGAAAGATTGACCAAGAGGATATATGTGTCAGAGGTGGAGGGAACGAGAAGTGGGAGACTAAATTGGAGGTGGAAAGATGGAGTGAAAAAGATTTCAAGTGATCATAGCCTGAACATGCAGGAGAGTGAAAGGCGTGCTAGGAATAGAGAGAATTGACACGGTTTGGTATACCGGGGTCGACGTGCTGTCAGTGGATTGAACCAGGGCGTGTGAAGCATCTTTCGTAAAACATAGAAAATTCTGTTGGGCCTGGATGTGGAAAGGGAACTGTGATTTCAGTGCGTTATACCTGACAGCTGGAGACTGAGTGTGAACGAATGTGGCCTTTGTTGTCTTTTCCTAGCGCTACCTCGCGCACATGCGGGGGGAGGGGGTTGTTATTTCATTTGTGGCGGGATGGGGAGGAGAATAGATATAGGCAGACAGTATAAATTATGGATATGTGTATATATGTATATATATATATATATATATATATATATATATATATATATATATATATATATATATATATATATATATATATATATATATATATATATATATATATATATATATATATATATATATATATATATATATATATATATATATATATATATATATATGGGTGTGAGGCCTCTCTTCGCCTTTTGCAAAGCATGATATACATATATTGGGCATATATTAGGCAGATTCATTATCCGATCAAATAATGGATGAGAATTCGAGATTTATTCTAATCATCAAGAGTTAGTAGAAAAAAAAAATAAACACGTCAGTATTCATAAGTACGTTTTTAACAGCCCTCAGAATGTTTTGACCCTATATACTTAGACGATACGTATGGTTTATGGCCAAAAATCATGTCATCTATCTTGTGGATAAAAGCTTTGGCTGATAATGAAGTAATGATTTGATATAATAATCAAGTGGGAAGAATATTCTGACATTGCCTCCCCAGAGAGAGCTTGCACCCAACAGTAAATATTCTAGAGCCTCTAAACATTAATGTTGTTTTCCGGTATGAAACAGCGATCGGAAATATCCTTAAAGAGAACATCCCTGGTGTAGAAAATGTTGTAGGTTTATGACATAATGTTGTGAAGAAATGTTTAGTGCTTTAATAGCAAGGGAATTACGAAAAGAGATTTATGCAACACCGGTACAGTATCAGAACCGGATCAGAGCCTATTATACTTTGCAGGCATATAAGAGATCATAGCCATGCCGTTGACTGGAAGAGGG
>NC_092241.1:12919171-12934171 GCF_036320965.1 Panulirus ornatus
AAATACATCCCATTCCTCCCCCACTCCCCTTACTTCCATTGTTCTCACCTTTTTCCATTCTGTACTCAGTCTCTCCTGGTACTTCCTCACACGCACCCCAACATTCACTCTTCTTTTCTGAAAACGCATACAAATCTTCACCTTAGCCTCCACAAGATAATGATCAGACATCCCTCCAGTTGCACCTCTCAGCACATTAACATCCAAAAGTCTCTCTTTCGCGCGCCTGTCAATTAACACGTAATCCAATAACGCTCTCTGGCCATCTCTCCTACTTACATAAGTATACTTATGTATATCTCGCTCATTACTCTTTCTAATCTGCACACCTCCCACCTTCCTCATGCCACAAGCATCTTTTGCGCATGCCATCACTGCTTCCCTAAATACATCCCATTCCTCCCCCACTCCCCTTACATCATTTGCTCTCATACGCACAAATACATTCATATTCATACACATACGCAGATATTGCAAACGTACACTTGTATATATTCATGCTTGACTTCATCCATTTCTCTCACTACCCTCCCCCCCCCATCCCACCCCACCCAACCCCACCCCTTCTCCACAGGAAAACTGCATCGCTATCCCCAGCTTCAGCGAGGTAGAGCCAGGAATACGGACCAAAAAAGGACACATTCGTTCACACTCAGACTCTAGCTGTCATGTGTAATGCACCGAAACCATATCTCCCTTTCCACATCCAGACCCCACTAAACTTCCATGGTTTACCGCAGACGCTTCACATGCCCTGGTTCAGTCTATTGACAGCATTTTGACTCCGGTATACTACATCGTTCCAATTCCCTCTATTTCGTGTACGCCTTTCACTCTCCTGCATGTTCAGGCCCGATCGCTCAAAATCTTTTTCACTCCATCTACATATCATTTTTGTCAATCTCTGCTCTCTCAACCATACTCTTTTTATTACCACACGTATCTCCTACCCCTTCACTACCTACTCACTCAAACCACCTCAACCACATATTGCCCTCAAACATTTCATTTCCAACACATCCACCCTCCTCCGCACAACCCCATGCAACCATGCACCACCGTCGGAACCACCATTCCCTCAAACATATGCGTATATTGGAAAGGATCACAATTTTTGCGTGTGATCAAGTATATTCCTATGAGTTCATGGGGAAAATTAAAGATGATAAGTTCCCAAGTGCACTTTCGTGTAATAATCACATCATTACGGAAGATACAAGAAAGAGATATAAAAGTCAGTTGATATACAAAGAAGAGACGTAGCTAGGACGCCATTTGATAAACAAATGATAGTCCAAGACAGACAACGAGCGTATCATAAACTTATGTGGACGAGGTGAATTGTTTACAAATTTCATCAACAATAAAGTTATCCAATTTGTATAGACCTTCACTAATATTAAGGTTATAATTCTTTTTGCATTTGATAGAAGATTCAATGATACTTCCCGTGGTACTGGAGCTAGAGTTTGATAACTGAGATGGCATTACTCCAGTCAATACAATGATCATAGTTTTTAACGTGATTAAACAAGGCATTTGATTCTTGTCCTGTTCTTATAATTTATTCATGCAGCTCAAGTCTAACAGAAAGATCCTTACCAGTCCGCCCAACATAAAACTTTATAGATGCACCCAGGAGAATTTCCTAGTGAGTTCCTGATTAAGGTATTCTTTATAGTATTATCTTTGCTTAAGGCAACATTTGCATTAAAGGATTTAAGCAACATGGGAAGTAAAGTAAAATTATTATTAAAAGGGAGATCTAAAAGATTCTCAGTGTCAATGGAAGGTTTGGGTTCAAGACTATAAAATGATTTCTTTGCTAACTTAAGGGATTTATCAATGAAAGATCCAGGGTACTTTAACTTAGATCCAATACAATATATCTTCTCAAACGCATCATCAATAAACTGTGGACTCCATATACGTAATGTCCTAAGGAACATAGACTGAAATGATGATAGTTCAACTCTGTCATGTTGAGATGAGTAATAATGGATATATGAGCATACATTTTTAGGTTTTCTGTATATGCTATACTTAAACTTGTTTCCTTGCCTATGGATCATGCAATATAAAACTGGTAACATACCATTATTTTCTTTTTCTACGAGAAATTTGATGGAAGTTACTAAATTAAGTAAGGGGAGAAATGTTTGCAAATTTTCATTTGTTGGCCAAACACAAAGAATATCATCTACATGCCTAAACCAAATTCCATTAGAAAGTAAGATATCCTTTAGTAATTTTGTTTCAAAAAATTCCATATAATGATTACTTAGTACAGGTGGAAGAGGGTTACCCATTGCCATACCAAATTTTTGAGCATAATAATCTCCATTAAATTGAATTACACAGTCTTTTATACACAATTTTATCAGTTCAATGAAATTAGACTTTGAAACAGGGAAAGGAATATCATCTAAGGCATCAAATAGATATTCTTAAAGGTCATCAACTGGAACTTTAGTGAAAAGTGAGGAAACATCAAAGCTAACTAGTTTGAAATCAAAATTGATATTGATATTGTTTAGTTTGTTGACTAAATTTACATTTTTCATGATATTAGAATTTGATACCTTACCCACAAAAAGGCTTCATAAGGAAACTAACCATTTTGACAATCTATATGTGATGGAGCCTACTGAACTCACTATAGGTCTTGCTGGAAAATTCTGTTTATGTGTTTTGATAAGTCCATACATATATGGCAATGAAGGGGACAAAGATGACAAATTTTTGATAAGAGAAATGTTACCTTTCAACAACAACTTCATTTCTTCATTGAAGGGAGAATCAACTGCTTCTAAGGGATTTTTACTAAGTTTAGAATATGTTGTGTTATCATTTAGATCATTCATTTTAGATAAATAATTACTTTTGTCTGAAATCACAGCAGTGTTAGCATTATCTGCTTTAGTAATATGTATGTCCTTGTCTTTTTTTAAGATGTTAATAGCTCTTATGAATCTTTTAGGGCAATTAGCTTCCACTAGTTTTGACAAACTGGCATACACTAAACCCTTACAAATATTAATATCATCATTACTTAAATTACTGAATTTTTCTAAATTACAAAAAGACTTTGTGACACCAACACAGCTGGCTTCTCTGCTAGAGCACACAAAACTTAAACCATAGGCTAATGCACACAAGGAATCTTTATCTAGTTGTTTATTAGACAGGTTTACCACAAAAGATGGGTTTGTGTTCTTGGTCCAGTCGCTGTTTTCAATAAGATGGTCAAACTTACGATTTAGTGACACTTGTAGCCTCTTGCGTTCTTTCCTTAATTCATCATAGCAATAGTCCAACATCCGGTTCTTCCAGTGTGTCGGTATTGCCATTTGAAAGGCACGTTTCTTCTCTCTTGAAATGCGAAAAGCCTTCTCCATTTCAAGTTTCTTTAATTCAATGTTTTTCTTTAAAATAATATTTTCAAATTGGTCAAGTGGTCGACCAGACAGCTGCAAGAAACGTTGAGGTGGGACAGATCTTGGCATCACTTGTTCATCAAGGCATTTCCTAAGGAATTCAAATGGTACCTTCAGTTGGTGAGACTTGATTAGCGATTTGGAGAAAGCAGCAATTTGGTTTAGGTATGTAAATGATGTTCTTTGTGTTTGGCCAACAAATGAAAATTTACAAATATTTCTCCCCTTACTTAACAATTTAGTACGTTCCATCAAATTTATTGTAGAAAATGATAATAATGGTATGTTACCATTTGTAGATTGCATGATCCATAGACAAGGAAACAAGTTTAAGTTTAGCATATACAGAAAACCCACCAATGTATGCTCATATATCCATTATTACTCATCACAACATGACAGAGTTAGATTATCATCATTTCAATCTATGTTCCTTAGGGCATAACGTATTTGCAGTCCATAGTTTATTGATGAGTTTGAGAAGATATATTCTATTGGATCTAAGTTAAAGTACCCTAGATCTTTCATTGATAAATCCCTTAAGTTAGCAAAGAAATCATTTTATAGAGTTGAGCTCAAACCTCCCATTGACACCAAGAATCTTTTAGTTCTCCCTTTTAATAATAATTTCACTTTGCTTCACATGTTGCTTAAATCCTTTAATGTAAATGTTCCCTTTAGCAACAATAATACTATAAAGAATATCTTAATCACTAATTCACCAGAAAATTCTCTTGCTTGCATCTATAAAGTTCCTTGTGGAAACTGTGATAAATTCTATGTTAGTTAGAATGGTAAGGATCTTTCTGTTAGACTTAAGCAACATAGATATGGTATAAGAACGGGACAAGAATCAAATGCCTTGTTTAATCATGTTAAAGACTATGATCATTGTATTGACTGGAGTAACGCCATCGCAGTTGTTAACTCTAACTCTATTACCAAGAGAAATATCATTGAATCTTCTATTAGTAAATACACAAAGAATTATAATCTTAATATTAGTGATGGTCTATACAAATTACATATCTTTATTGTTGATAAGATTTGTAAAATGATAAGTTTATGAACGCTCGTTGTATGTTTTGGACAATCACATGTTTAACAAATGGCGTCCGAGCTTCCTCTCTTCGATGTATATCAGCTGACTTTCATAGTTCTCTATTGTGTCTCCCCTGATGATGTGATTATTACACGAAAGTGCACTTTGGATCACGCGCCAAATTGTGATCCTTTCCAATATATATATATATATATATATATATATATATATATATATATATATATATATATATATATATATATATATATATATATATATATATATATATATATATATATATATATATATACATATATATATATATATATATATATATATATATATATATATATATATATATATATATATATATATATATATATATATATATATATATATATATATATATATATGTGTACATATATATATATATATATATATATATATATATATATATATATATATATATATATATATATATATATATATATATATATATATATATATATATATATATATATATATATATATATATATATGTACATATATATATATATATATATATATATATATATATATATATATATATATATATAGATATATATATATATATATATATATATATATATATATATATATATATATATATATATATATATATATATATATATATATATATATATATGTACATATATATATATATATATATATATATATATATATATATATATATATATATATATATATATATATATATATATATGTACATATATATATATATATATATATATATATATATATATATATATTTTTTTTTTTCATACTATTCGCCATTTCCCGCATTTGCGAGGTAGCGTTAAGAACAGAGGACTGGGCCTTAGAGGGAAAATCCTCACCTGGCCCCCTTCTCTCTTCCTTCTTTTGGAAAATTAAAAAAAAACGAGAGGGGAGGATTTCCAGCCACCCACTCCCTCCCCTTTTAGTCGCCTTCTACGACACGCAGGGAATACGTGGGAAGTATTCTTTCTCCCCTATCCCCAGGGATAAATATATATATATATATATATATATATATATATATATATATATATATATATATATATATATATATATATATATATATATATATATATATATATATATATATATATATATATATATATATATATATATATATATATATATATATATATATATATATATATATATATATATATATGTATATATATATGTATATATATATATATATATACATATATATATATATATATATATATATATATATATATATATATATATATATATATATATATATATATATATATATATATATATATATATATATATATATATATATATATATATATATATATATATATATATATATATATATATATATATATATATATATATATATATATATATATATATATATATATATATATATATATATATATTATATATATATATATATATATATATATATATATATATTTTTTTTTTTTTTTTTATACTTTGTCGCTGTCTCCCGCGTTTGCGAGGTAGCGTAAGGAAACAGACGAAAGAAATGGCCCAACCCCCCCCCCCATACACATGTATAGACATACGTCCACACACGCAAATATACATACCTACACAGCTTTCCATGGTTTACCCCAGACGCTTCACATGCCTTGATTCAATCCACTGACAGCACGTCAACCCCGGTATACCACATCGCTCCAATTCACTCTATTCCTTGCCCTCCTTTCACCCTCCTGCATGTTCAGGCCCCGATCACACAAAATCTTTTTCACTCCATCTTTCCACCTCCAATTTGGTCTCCCTCTTCTCCTTGCTCCCTCCACCTCCGACACATATATCCTCTTGGTCAATCTTTCCTCACTCATCCTCTCCATGTGCCCAAACCACTTTAAACACCCTCTTCTGCTCTCTCAACCACGCTCTTTTTATTTCCACACATCTCTCTTACCCTTACGTTACTCACTCGATCAAACCACCTCACACCACACATTGTCCTCAAACATCTCATTTCCAGCACATCCATCCTCCTGCGCACAACTCTATCCATAGCCCACGCCTCGCAACCATACAACATTGTTGGAACTACTATTCCTTCAAACATACCCATTTTTGCTTTCCGAGATAATGTTCTCGACTTCCACACATTCTTCAAGGCCCCCAGAATTTTCGCCCCCTCCCCCACCCTATGATCCACTTCCGCTTCCATGGTTCCATCCGCTGCCAGATCCACTCCCAGATATCTAAAACACTTCACTTCCTCCAGTTTCTCTCCATTCAAACTCACCTCCCAATTGACTTGTCCCTCAACCCTACTGTACCTAATAACCTTGCTCTTATTCACATTTACTCTTAACTTTCTTCTTCCACACACTTTACCAAACTCAGTCACCAGCTTCTGCAGTTTCTCACAAGAATCAGCCAACAGCGCTGTATCATCAGCGAACAACAACTGACTCACTTCCCAAGCTCTCTCATCCCCAACAGACTTCATACTTGCCCCTCTTTCCAAAACTCTTGCATTTACCTCCCTAACAACCCCATCCATAAACAAATTAAACAACCATGGAGACATCACACACCCCTGCCGCAAACCTACATTCACTGAGAACCAATCACTTTCCTCTCTTCCTACACGTACACATGACTTACATCCTCGATAAAAACTTTTCACTGCTTCTAACAACTTGCCTCCCACACCATATATTCTTAATACCTTCCACAGAGCATCTCTATCAACTCTATCATATGCCTTCTCCAGATCCATAAATGCTACATACAAATCCATTTGCTTTTCTAAGTATTTCTCACATACATTCTTCAAAGCAAACACCTGATCCACACATCCTCTACCACTTCTGAAACCACACTGCTCTTCCCCAATCTGATGCTCTGTACATGCCTTCAACCTCTCAATCAATATCCTCCCATATAATTTACCAGGAATACTCAACAAACTCTGTAATTTGAGCACTCACTCTTATCCCCTTTGCCTTTGTACAATGGCACTATGCACGCATTCCGCCAATCCTCAGGCACCTCACCATGAGTCATACATATATTAAATAACCTTTTTATCGAGGATGTAAGGCATGTGTACGTGTAGGAAGAGAGGAAAGTGATTGGTTCTCAGTGAATGTAGGTTTGCGGCAGGGGTGTGTGATGTCTCCATGGTTGTTTAATTTGTTTATGGATGGGGTTGTTAGGGAGGTGAATGCAAGAGTTTTGGAAAGAGGGGCAAGTATGAAGTCTGTTGGGGATGAGAGAGCTTGGGAAGTGAGTCAGTTGTTGTTCGCTGATGATACAGCGCTGATGGCTGATTCATGTGAGAAACTGCAGAAGCTGGTGACTGAGTTTGGTAAAGTGTGTGAAAGAAGAAAGTTAAGAGTAAATGTGAATAAGAGCAAGGTTATTAGGTACAGTAGGGTTGAGGGTCAAGTCAATTGGGAGGTGAGTTTGAATGGAGAAAAACTGGAGGAAGTGAAGTGTTTTAGATATCTGGGAGTGGATCTGGCAGCGGATGGAACCATGTAAGCGGAAGTGGATCATAGGGTGGGGGAGGGGGCGAAAATTCTGGGAGCCTTGAAGAATGTGTGGAAGTCGAGAACATTATCTCGGAAAGCAAAAATGGGTATGTTTGAAGGAATAGTGGTTCCAACAATGTTGTATGGTTGCGAGACGTGGGCTATGGATAGAGTTGTGCGCAGGAGGATGGATGTGCTGGAAATGAGATGTTTGAGGACAATATGTGGTGTGAGGTGGTTTGATCGAGTAAGTAACGTAAGGGTAAGAGAGATGTGTGGAAATAAAAAGAGCGTGGTTGAGAGAGCAGAAGAGGGTGTTTTGAAATGGTTCGGGCACATGGAGAGAATGAGTGAGGAAAGATTGACAAAGAGAATATATGTGTCGGAGGTGGAGGGAACGAGGAGAAGAGGGAGACCAAATTGGAGGTGGAAAGATGGAGTGAAAAAGATTTTGTGTGATCGGGGCCTGAACATGCAGTAGGGTGAAAGTAGGGCAAGGAATAGAGTGAATTGGAGCGATGTGGTATACCGGGGTTGACGTGCTGTCAGTGGATTGAATCAAGGCATGTGAAGCGTCTGGGGTAAACCATGGAAAGCTGTGTAGGTATGTATATTTGCGTGTGTGGACGTATGTATATACATGTGTATGGGGGTGGGTGGAGCCATTTCTTTCGTCTGTTTCCTTGCGCTACCTCGCAAACGCGGGAGACAGCGACAAAGCAAAAAAAAAAAAAAATTATATATATATATATATATATATATATATATATATATATATATATATATATATATATATATATATATATTCCTATTAGTATACGGGGAAATAAAACACGAGAAGTTTCAAAGAGCACTTTCGTGTAATAATCTCATTATCGGGGAGATACAAGAAAGAAATATAACTTAATTGATATACAATGAAGACGCGATTTGGTAAACAAGTGACTGTCCGGATGGAGGTCGGGTTCGTCCAAGACTGACAACGGCCGTATTATAAACTTGTTATGTGGACAAGAAGAGGAATTGTTTACAATACAACAATAAATCTATCCAGTTTGTATCGACCTTCACTAATATTAAGGTTATAATTCTTTCTGTATTTAATGATAGAAGATTCAATTACATTTCTCGTGGTACTGGAGTTGGAGCTAATAAATGAGATGGCATTACTCCAGTCAATAGAATGATCATCGTGTTTAACGTGATTAAACAAGGCATTAGATTCTTGTCTTGTTCTTTATCTATGTTGCTTAAGTCTAACAGAAAGATCCTTACCATTCTGCCCAATATAAAACATGTTACAGTTTCTACATGGCACTTTATAGATGCATCCGCGAGAACTTTCTGGTGAGTTCCTGATTAAGATATTCTTTATGGTATTATTGTTGCTGAAGGGAACATTTTCATTCAAGGATTTAAGCAACTAGAGAAATAAAGTAAAATTATTATCAAAAGTGAGAACTAAAAGATTCTTGGTATCAATAGGAAGTTTGGGTTCAACTCTATCAAATGATTTCTCTGCCAACTTCAGGGATTTATCAATGAAAGATCGAGGATCCAATAGAATATATCTTCTCAAATTCATCATCAATAAACTCTGGACTGCAAAAACGTAATACCCTAAGGAACAAAGACTGGAACGATGATAATTTAACTCTGTCATGTTTAGATGAGTAACAATGGATAAATGAGCATACATTGGTAGGTTTTCTGTATATGTTTCCTTGCCTATGTATATGTTTCCTTGCCTATGGATCATGCAATCTAAAAATGATAACACCATTATTTTCATTTTCTACGGTAAATATGATGGAAGGTACTAGATTGTTAAGTAAGGGAGAAATGTTTGTAAATTTTCATTTGTTGGCCAAACACAAAACACCTAAACCAAATTGCATTGCCCTTCTTCACATTTGCTCTCAGCTTTCTCCTTTTACACAATTTTTCGAACTCATTTCCCAACTTCTGTAGTTTCTCACTCGAATCATCCGCTGGTGCTGTATCATCGGCCATCATTTACAACTGACTCGCTTCTCAGGCATTCTGAACCCCAACAGACTGCATACCGCCCTTCTCCAAAACTTATACATTTACCTCCCTAACTCCCCAAATCCATGAACCAATCAAATAACCATGGTTACATCACACACCTCTGCCGCAGACCGACCTATTCGTACACATGACTTACATCCTTGGTAAAACTTTTCACTGCCTCTAGCAACTTTCCTTTCGCACCATATACTCTTAAGGCCAACGACAAAGCGTTTATATCAACCCTGTCATGTGCCTTCTCCATATCCATGAATGCCACATACAAATCCATGTCTCTAAGTATTTTTCAAACAAATTCTTCAAAGTTAACGCCTGGTCCACATCTCTACCACTTCTAAAACCACACTGCTCCTCCCAAGTCTAATGTTCTGTACATGGCTTCTCCCTCTCAATCAATACCCTCCCATACAATTTATCAAGGAATACTCAACAAACTTACGCCTCTATAGTTTGAACACTTCTCTTATCCCCTTTTCCTTTGACCAATAGCACTATACGTGCATTCCAGAACTCCTCAGGCACATCACCATGACCAATACATACGTTGAATATCCTTAGCAACCAATTAACAACACAGTCACCTCCTTTCTTAATGAATTCAACTGCAATACCATCCAACCCCGCCGCCTTGCCAGATTTCATCTTCCCCAAGGCTTTCACCAAACCACTCCCCCTGACTCTCTCACTTCGCACAACAACCCAACCAAGACACCCTACATCTTGCATTCTTTCATCGAACACATTCAATAAAGCACATTCAGCATACCTTCAAAATACTCAATCCATCTCCTTCTCACTGCATCACTACCTGTTATCACTTCCCCCTTGCCCCCTTCACCGATGTTCCTATTTCTTCTCTTGTTTTATGTACGTTATTCACCTCTTTCCAAAAACATCTTATTCTCCCTAGATTTTAACGATAATCTCTCACCCCAAATTTCATTTGCCTTCTTTTTCAACTCGTGCACCTACCTCTTGACCTCCTGCCGTTTTCTCTCATACATCACCCTGTCAAGTGCACTCCTTTCTTGCAAGTATCGTCTAAACGCCTCTCTTTTCTCTTTCACTAACAACTTCATGCCACCATGCCTCTTCATGCCACCACTCACTACCCTTTCTATTCTGCTCACCTCCCTCCTTTCTCATACCACACGCACTTTTTGCACTTGCCCCACTGCTTCCCTAAATACATTCCATTCCTCACCAACTTCCCTCTCAACATTTGCTCTCACCTTTCGCCATTCTGTACCCAATCTATCCTGGTACTTCCTCACACAAGTCTCCGTTCTAAGCTCACATACTCTCACCACTCTCTTCTTTTGAAAACCTCTACAAATCTTCACCTTCGCCTACACAAGATCATAAGACATCCCACCAGCTGCCCCTCTCAGCACATTAACATCCAGAAGTCTCTTTTTTACACGCCTATCAATTAATTTGCAATCTGATAATGATCTTGGTGTGGAAAGTGAATGTGATATGCATGTCCTTTGTGATGCCTAGAATGAATGGTGTTTTATCAATTTAGAATAACTGTCAGCTCATAGTGCCTTACCTTGGCACACTGATAGCTTTATGCTTTATGCACACACACACACACACACACACACACACACACACACACACACACACACACACACACACACACACAGAAAGAAGAGTAACAAAGCTCGGTAAGAATTTTTGAATTTTATCTAAACAGAAAAGGATTTGGCCAAGGGAGAGTATCATGATTAAATCGTTGTGACTTGATGTTTAATGAGAGGCTAGGGTATGTGTGTATGTCAAAAGATGGACAGAAAATGAACTGAAGATGAACGATAAATTATCTGAGACTGTAAGTCTGGGAAGCTTACTTGAGATTATCGAGAAATAGAATCAGTTAGTGTGATAGTTGAAGAGGGAAACAGGTGTGGTAGGTGGAGAAGGAAACAGGATCAGATGGTATGATAGTTGGAGAGAAAAACAGGATCAGATGGTGTGGTGGTGTGGGAGTAAGGGAAGGAAACGGGATCAGATGGTATGATAGTTAGAGAGGGAAACAGGATCAGATGGCGTGGTAGTTGGAAAAGGAAACAGGATCAGATGGTATGATAGTTGGAGAAGGAAACAATGTAAATGAGAGGTCAGATACAAAACACAAAATCATAAAATGTGTATAAAGATGGAAAAGGAAATTAGTGAATTGAAAAATGCAGTCAAAGGGGCTCGAAGAAAGAATCAAATCAGTTGAGAAAATTCAAAAATGCATGTAGTCGAAGGAAAGAAGATAAAAGGAAAGAACAGCAAAAAAGTTCACAGCGATCTTTTCAGAATGTCCTTGAGACTGATCCATAAAATTGAATGCCCACAAGAGAATATAGGGATTATTGATAATGGTAGGCTGGGAGGGGGTGGGTGTGCAGGGAGGGGGGTCGGTGGGCAGGGAGGGATCAGAGGAGATTTGTGATCTTCTTCCACAACATCTCGACAGTTAGTTGTCAATACACGAGAGTTACCACTCTCACTAACAATGAATGCGAACAATGATAACAATAGTAAAAAAATAATAATGACAATGATGATAATAAAAATAATAGGAATAATAATATTAATAATAATTATAATAATAATAATAATAATAATAATAATAATAATAATAATAATAATAATAATAATAATAATAATAATAATCCCTGGGGATGGGGAGAAAGAACACTTCCCACGCATTCCTCGCGTGTCGTAAAAGGCAACTAAAGGGGACGGAAACGGGAGGCCAGAAACCCTCCCCTCCTTGTATTTTGACTTTCTAAAAAGGGAAACGGAAGGAGTCACGCGGGGAGTGCTCATCCTCCTTGAAGGCTCAGATTGGGGTGTCTAAATGTGTGTGGATGTAACCAAGATGAGAAAAAGGAGAGATACGTAGTATGTTTGAGTAAAGGAACCTAGATGTTTTGGCTCTGAGTGAAACGAAGCTCAAGGGTAAAGGGGAAGAGTGGTTTGGAAATGTCTTGGGAGTAAAGTCAGGGGTTAGTGAGAGGACAAGAGCAAGGGAAGGAGTAGCACTACTCCTGAAACAGTTGTGGGAGTATACGAGAGAGTGTAAAAAAGTAAATTCTCGATTAATATGGGTAAAACTGAAAGTTGATGGAGAGAGATGGGTGAATATTAGTGCATATGCACCTGGGCATGAGAAGAAAGATCATGAGAGGCAAGTGTTTTGGGAGCAGCTGAATGACTGTGATAGTGGTTTTGATGCACAAGACCGGGTTATAGTGATGGGTGATTTAAATGCAAAGGTGAGTAATGTGGCAAATGTGAGTAATGGGGTGTTCAGTGTTGTAAATGGAAATGGGAGAGAGCTGGTAGATTTATGTCCTGAAAAAGGACTGATGATTGGGAATACCTGGTTTAAAAGGCGAGATATACATAAGTATACGTATGTAAGTAGGAGAGATGGCCAGAGAGCGTTATTAGATTACGTGTTAATTGATAGGCGCGCGAAAGAGAGACCTTTGGAGGTTGATGTGCTGAAAGGTGGAACTGGAGGGATATCTGATCATTATCTTATGGAGGCGAAGGTGAAGATTTCCAGGGGTTTTCAGAAAAGAAGAGAGAATGTTGGGGTGAAGAGAGTGGTGAGAGTAATTGAGCTTGGGAAGGAGACTTGTGTCAGGAAGCACCAACAGAGACTGAGTACAGAATGGAAAAAAGTGAGAACAAAGGAGGTAAGGGGAGTGGGGGAGGAATGGTATGTATTTAGGGAAGCACTGATGGCTTGTGCAAAAGATGATTGTGGCATGAGAAGCGTGGGAATTGGGTTGATTAGAAAGGGTAGTGAATGGTGGGATGAAGAGGTATGATTATTAGTGAAAGAGAAGAGAGAGGCATTTGGACGATTTTTGCAGGGAAAAACTGCAAATGAGTGGGAGATGTATAAAAGAAAGAGGCAGGAGGTCAAGAAAAAGGTGTAAGAGGTGAAAAAGAGGGCAAATGAGAGTTGGGGTGAGAGAGTATCATTAAATTTTAGGGAGAATAAAAAGATGTTTTGGAAGGAGGTAAATAAAGTACGAAGACAAGGGAGCAGATGGGAACCTCAGTGAAGGGGGGTAATGGGGAGGTGATAGCAAGTAGTGGTGATGTGAAAAATAAATGGAGTGAGTATTATGAAGGTTAGTTGAATGTGCTTGATGGTAGAGTGGCAGATATAGGATATTTTGGTCAAGGTAGTGTGCAAAGTGAGGGGGTTAGGGAAAATGATTTGGTAAACAGAGAAGAGGTAGTAAAAGCTTTGCGGAAGATGAAAGCCGGCAAGGCAGCGGGTTTGGATGGTGTTCCAGTAAAATTTATTTAAAACGGGGTGACTGTATTGTTCACTGGTTGGTAAGGTTATTTAACATATATATGATTCATGGTCAGATGCCTGAGGATTGGCGGAATGCTTGCATAGTGCCATTGTACAAAGGCAAAGGGGATAAGAGTGAGTGCTCAAATTACAGAGGTATAAGTTTGTTGAGTATTCCTGGTAAATTATATGGGAGGCTATTGATTGAGAGGGTGAAGGCATTCACAGAGCATCAGATTGGGGAAGAGAAGTGTCGTTTCAGAAGTGGTAGAGGATGTGTGGATCAGGTGTTTGCTTTGAAGAAAGTTTGTGAGAAATACTTAGTAAAGCAAATGGATTTGTATGTAGCATTTATGGATCTGGAGAAGGCATATGATAGAGTTGATAGAGATGCTCTATGGAAGGTATTAAGAATATATGGTGTGGGAGGAAAGTTGTTAGAAGCAGTGAAAAGTTTTTATCGAGGATGTAAGGCATGTGTACGTGTAGGAAGACAGGAAAGTGATTGATTCTCAGTGAATGTATGTTTGCGGCAGGAGTGTGTGATGTCTCCATGGCTGTTTAATTTGTTTATGGATGGGGTTGTTAGGGAGTTGAATG
>NC_092241.1:12938440-12963440 GCF_036320965.1 Panulirus ornatus
AGGGGGCGAGAATTCTGGGAGACTTGAAGAATGTTTGGAATTCGAGAACATTATCTCGGAAAGTGAAAATGGGTATGCTTAAAGGAATAGTTTTTCCAACAATGTTGTATGGTTGCGAGGCGTGTGCAATGGATAGAGTTGTGCGCAGGAGGGTGGATGTACTGGAAATGAGATGTTTGAGGACAATATGTGGTGTGAGGTGGTCTTGATCGAGTAAGTAATATAAGGGTGAGAGAGATGTGTGGAAATAAAAAGAGCGTGGTTGAGAGAGGAGAAGAGGGTGTTTTGAAATGGTTTGGTGACATGGAGAGAGTGAGTGGGGAAAAATTGACCAAGAGGATATATGTGTCATAGGTGGAGGGAACGAGAAGTGGGAGACCAAATTGGAAGTGGAAAGATGGAGTGAAAAAGATTTTGAGTGATCAGGGCCTGAACATGCAGGAGGGTGAAAGGCGTGCAAGGAATAGGGTGAATTGGAACGATCTGGTATACCGGGGTCGATGTGCTGTCAATGGATTAAACCAGGGCATGTGAAGCGTCTGGGGTAAACCATGGAAAGTGTGTGGGGCCTGGATGTGGAAAGGGAGATGTGGTTTCGGTGCATTATTACATGACAGGTAGAGACTGAGTGTGAACGAATTTGGCCTTTGGTGTCTTTCCTAGCGCTACCTCGCACACATGAGGGGGAGGGATGTTGTTATTCCATGTGTGGCGAGGTGGCGATGGGAACAAATAAAGGTAGACAGTATGAATTAGGTACATGGGTATATATGTATATGTCTGTGTGTGTATATATATGTGTACATTAAGATGTATAGGTATGTATATTTGCGTGTGTGGACGTGTATGTATATACATGTGTATGTGGGCGGGTTGGGCCATTCTTTCGTCTGTTTCCTTGTGCTATCTCGCTAACATGGGAGACAGCGACAAAGGAAAATAATAAAATATATATATATATATATATATATATATATATATATATATATATATATATATATATATATATATATATATATATATATATATATATATATATATATATATATATATATATATATATATATATATATATATATATATATATATATATATATATATATATATATATATATATATATATATATATATTTTCCAAGAGAAGGAACAGAGAAGGGGGCCAGGTGAGGATATTCCCTCAGAGGCCCAGTCCTCTGTTCTTAACGCTACGTTGCTAATGCGAGAAATGGCGAATAGTTTGGAAAAAAAATAAATATACATATATATATATATATATATATATATATATATATATATATATATATATATATATATATATATATATATATAGGAAAGAATCACAATTTTGCGCGTGATCAAGATGTTCCTATGATTCCACGGGGAAAATGAAACACGAAAAGTTCCCAAGTGCATTTTCGTGTAATAATCACATCATCAGGGGAGACACAAAAGAGAAATATAACAGTCAGTTGATATACATCGAAGAGATGAAGCTAGGACGCCATTTGGTAAACATGTAGTTGTCCAAAACATACAGCGAGCGTTCATAATCTTATCATTTTACAAATCTTATCAACAATAAAGTTATCTAATTTGTACAGACCATCACTAATATTAAGATTATAGTTCTTTGTGTTTTTAATGATAGAATATTCAATAATATTTCTCTTGGTAATAGAGTTAGAGTTAACAACTGAGATGGCGTTACTCCAGTCAATACAATGATCATAGTTTTTAACATGATTAAACAAGGCATTTGATTCTTCCCCCTTTCTTACACTATATTTATGTTGCTTAAGTCTAACAGAAAGATCCTTACCAGTCTGACCAACATAAAATTTATCAGTTTCCACAAGGAACTTTATAGATGCATCCAAGAGAATTTTCTGGTGAATTCCTGATTAAGATATTCTCTATAGTATTATTGTTGCTAAAGGCCACATTTACATTAAAGGATTTAAGCAACATGAGAAGCAAAGTAAAATTATTATTAAAAGGGAGAACTAAAAGATTCTTGATGTCAATGGGAGGTTTGGTCTCAACTCCATAAAATGATTTCTTTGCTAACTTAAGGGATTTATCAATGAAAGATCTAGGGTACTTTAACTTAGATCCAGTAGAATATATCTTCTCTATCTCATCATCAATAAACTCTGGACTGCAAATACGTAATGCCCTTAGGAACAGTTTGAAATGATGATGATTTAACTCTGTCATGTTGAGATGAGTAATAATGGATATATGAGCATACATTGGTGGGTTTTTTGTATATGCTAAACTTAAACTTGTTTCCTTGTCTATGGATCATGCAATCTAGAAATGGTAACATAGCATTATTTTCATTTTCTACAGCAAATTTGATGGAAGATACTAAATTGTTAAGTAAGGGGAGAAATATTTGTAAATTTTCATTTGAGAGCGTTATTGGATTACGTGTTAATTGATAGGCACGCGAAAGAGAGACTTTTGGATGTTAATGTATTAAGAGGTGCAACTGGAGGGATGTCTGATCATTATCTTGTGGAGGCGAAGGTGAAGTTTTGTAGAGGTTTTCAGAAAAGAAGAGAGAATGTTGGGGTGAAGAGAGTAGTGAGAGTAAGTAGGCTTGGGAAGGGGACTTTTGTGAAGAAGTACAATGAGAGAATGAGTACAGAATGGAAAAACGCGAGCAAAAATGAGGTAAGGGGAGCGGGGGAGGAATGGGATGCATTTAGGGAAGCAGTGATGGCATGCGCAAAAGATGCTCGTTGTATGAGAAAAGCAGTGGGAGGTGGGAAGATTAGAAAAGGTAGTGAGTGGTGGGATGAAGAAGTAAGATTATTAGTGAATGAGAAGAGAGAGGCATTTGGACGATTTTTGCGGGAAAATAATGCAAATGAGTGGGAGATGTATAAAAGAAAGAGGCAGGAGGTCAGGAGAAAGGTGGAACAGGTGAAAACGAGGGGAAATGAGAGTTGGGGTAAGAGAGTATCATTAAATTTTAGGTAGAATGAAAGATGTTTTGGAAGGTGGTAAATAAAGCGCGTAAGACAAGGGAGCAAATGGGAACTTCAGTGAATGGGGATAATGGGGAGATGATAACATGTGGTGGTGATGAGAGGAGATGGAGTGAGTATTTTGAAGGTTTGTTGAACGTGGTTAATGATACAGTGGCAGATATAGGGTGTTTTGGTCGAGGTGGTGTGCAAAGTGAGAAGGTTAGGGAGAATGATTTGGTAAATAGAGAAGAGGTAGTGAAAGCTTTGAGGAAGATGAAAGCCAGCAAGGCAGCGAGTTTGGATGGTATTGCAGTGAAATTTATTAAAAAAGGGGGTGACTGTATTGTTCACTGGTTGGTAAGGTCATTTAATGTATGTATGACTGATGGTGAGGTGGCTGAGGATTGGCAGAATGCTTGCATAGTGCCATTGTACAAAGGCAAAGGGGATAAGAGTGAGTGCTCAAATTACAGAGGTATAAGTTTCTTGAGTATTCCTGATAAATTATATGGGGGGTTATTGATTGAGAGGGTGAAGGCATGCACAGAGCATCAGATTGGGGAAGAGCAGTGTGGTGTCAGAAGGGGCAGAGGATGTGTGGATCAGGTGTTTGCTTTGAAGAATATATGTAAGAAATACTTAGAAAAGCTAATGAATTTGTATGTGGCATTTATGGATCTGGAGAAGGCATATGATAAAGTTGATAGAGATGCTCTGTGGAAGGTATTAAGAATGTATGGTGTGGGAGGCAAGTTGTGAGAAGTGAAAAGTTTTTATCGAGGATGGAAGGTATGTGTATGTGTAGGAAGAGAGCAAAGTGATTGGTTCTCAGTAAATGTTGGTTTGCGGTAGGGGCGTGTGATGTCTCCATGGTTGTTAAGTTTGTTTATGGATGGGGTTGTTAGGGAGGTAAATGCTAGAGTTTTGGAAAGAGGGGCAAGTGTGCAGTCTGTTGTGGATGAGAGAGCTTGGGAAGTGAGTCAGTCGTTTTTCGCTGGTGATACAGCGCTAGTGAATGATTCTCGTGAGAAAGTGCAGAAGCTGGTGACTGAGTTTGGTAAAGTGTGCGAAAGAAGAAAGCTGAGAGTAAATGTGAATATGAGCAATGTTATTAGATTCTGTAGGGTTGAGGGACAAGTCAACTGGGAGGTAAGTTTTAATAGAGAAAAACTGGAGGAAGGGAAATGTTTTAGATATCTGGGAGTGGATTTGGCAGCGGATGGAACCACTTAAGCGGAAGTGAATTATAGGATGGGGGAGGGTTCTTGGAGCGTTGAAGAATGTGTGGAAGTCAAGAACATTACCTAGGAAAGCAAAAATATGTATGTTTGAAGGAATAGTGGTTCCAACAATGTTATATGGTTGGGAGGCGTAAGCTATAGCAAGAGTTGTGCGGAGGAGAGTGGATATGCTGGAAATTAAAAGTTTGAGGATAATATGTGTTGTGAGGTGGTTTGATCGAGTAAGTAATAATAGGGTAAGAGATATGTATGGTAATTAAAAGAGTGTGGTTGAGAGAGCAGAAGAGGGTGTTTTGAAATGGTTTGGTCACATGGAGAGAATGAGTGAGGAAAGATTGACCAAGTGGATATATATATCAGATTTGGAGGGAACGAGAAGTGAGAGACCAAATTACAGGTGGAATGATAGAGTGAAAGAGATTTTGAGTGGTCGGGGCCTGAACATGCACGAGGGTGAAAGGGGTGCAAGGAATAGAGTGAAGTGAAACGATCTGGTATACCGGGGTTGACTTGCTGTCAATGGATTGAACCAGGGCATGTAAAGCATCTAGGCTAAACCATGGATAGTTCTGTGAGGCCTGGAGGTGGAAAGGTTGCTGTGGTTTCTGTGCATAATACATGATAGCTAGAGACTGAGTGTGAACGAATGTGGCATTTGTTGTTTTTTCCCAGCGCTACCTCGCGCACATGCGGGGGTTGGGGGTTCGTATTTCATGTGTGGCGGGGTGTCGAAGTGAATGAATAAAGGCAGACAGTACGAATTATGTACATGTGTATATATGTATATGTCTCTGTGCGTATATACGATGAGAGGTATAGGTATGTATATTTGTGTGTGTGGACGTGTAGGTATATGCTTGTGTATGTGTGTGCGGTGGGCCATTCTTTCGTCTGTTTCCTTGAGCTACCTCGCTAACTCGGGAGACAGCGAATAAGCAAAATAAGTAAATAGAAAATATATATATATATATATATATATATATATATATATATATATATATATATTTTATTATTTTTATTTATTATACTTTGTCGCTGTCTCCCGCGTTTGCGAGGTAGCGCAAGGAAACAGGCGAAAGAAATGGCCCAACCCCCCCCTATACACATGTATATACATACGTCCACACACGCAAATATACATACCTACACAGCTTTCCATGGTTTACCCCAGACGCTTCACATGCCTTGATTCAATCCACTGACAGCACGTCAACCCCGGTATACCACATCGCTCCAATTTACTCTATTCCTTGCCCTCCTTTCACCCTCCTGCATGTTCAGGCCCCGATCACACAAAATCTTTTTCACTCCATCTTTCCACCTCCAATTTGGTCTCCCTCTTCTCCTCGTTCCCTCCACCTCCGACACATATATCCTCTTGGTCAATCTTTCCTCACTCATTCTCTCCATGTGCCCAAACCACTTCAAAACACCCTCTTCTGCTCTCTCAACCACGCTCTTTTTATTTCCACACATCTCTCTTACCCTTACGTTACTCACTCGATCAAACCACCTCACACCACACATTGTCCTCAAACATCTCATTTCCAGCACATCCATCCTCCTGCGCACAACTCTATCCATAGCCCACGCCTCGCAACCATACAACATTGTTGGAACCACTATTCCTTCAAACATACACATTTTTGCTTTCCGAGATAATGTTCTCGACTTCCACACATTCTTCAAGGCCCCCAGAATTTTCGCCCCCTCCCCCACCCTATGATCCACTTCCGCTTCCATGGTCCCATCCGCTGCCAGATCCACTCCCAGATATCTAAAACACTTCACTTCCTCCAGCTTTTCTCCATTCAAACTCACCTCCCAATTGACTTGACCCTCAACCCTACTGTACCTAATAACCTTGCTCTTATTCACATTTACTCTTAACTTTCTTCTCCCACACACCTTACCAAACTCAGTCACCAGCTTCTGCAGTTTCTCACATGAATCAGCCACTAGCGCTGTATCATCAGCGAACAACAACTGACTCACTTCCCAAGCTCTCTCATCCCCAACAGACTTCATACTTGCCCCTCTTTCCAAAACTCTTGCATTTACCTCCCTAACAACCCCATCCATAAACAAATTAAACAACCATGGGAACTTCAGTGAAGGGCGCAAATGGGGAGGTGATAACAAGTAGTGGTGATGTGAGAAGGAGATGGAGTGAGTATTTTGAAGGTTTGTTGAATGTGTTTGATGATAGAGTGGCAGATATAGGGTGTTTTGGTCGAGGTGGTGTGCAAAGTGAGAGGGTCAGGGAAAATGATTTGGTAAACAGAGAAGAGGTAGTGAAAGCTTTGCGGAAGATGAAAGCCGGCAAGGCAGCAGGTTTAGATGGTATTGCAGTGGAATTTATTAAAAAAGGGGGTGACTGTATTGTTGACTGGTTGGTAAGGTTATTTAATGTATGTATGACTCATGGTGAGGTGCCTGAGGATTGGCGGAATGCGTGCATAGTGCCATTGTACAAAGGCAAAGGGGATAAGAGTGAGTGCTCAAATTACAGAGGTATAAGTTTGTTGAGTATTCCTGGTAAATTATATGGGAGGGTATTGATTGAGAGGGTGAAGGCATGTACAGAGCATCAGATTGGGGAAGAGCAGTGTGGTTTCAGAAGTGGTAGAGGATGTGTGGATCAGGTGTTTGCTTTGAAGAGTGTATGTGAGAAATACTTAGAAAAGCAAATGGATTTGTATGTAGCATTTATGGATCTGGAGAAGGCATATGATAGAGTTGATAGAGATGCTCTGTGGAAGGTATTAAGAATATATGGTGTGGGAGGAAAGTTGTTAGAAGCAGTGAAAAGTTTTTATCGAGGATGTAAGGCATGTGTACGTGTAGGAAGAGAGGAAAGTGATTGGTTCTCAGTGAATGTAGGTTTGCGGCAGGGGTGTATGATGTATATATATATATATATATATATATATATATATATATATATATATATATATATATATATATATATATATATATATATATATTTGTGTCGTAGAAGGCGACTAAAGGGGACGGGAGCGGAGGGCCAGAAACCCTCCCATCCTTGTATTTTAACTTTCTAAAAGAGGAAACAGAAGAAGGAGTCACGCGGGGAGTGCTCATCCTTCTCGAAGGCTCAGATTGGGGTGTCTAAATGTGTGTGGATGTAACCAAGATGAGAAAAGAGGAGAGGTAGGTAGTATGTTTGAGGAAAGGAACCTGGATGTTTTGGCTGTGAGTGAAACGAAGCTTAAGGCTAAAGGGGAAGAATGGTTTGGTAACGTCTTGGGAGTAAAGTCAGGGGTTAGTGAGAGGACAAGAGCAAGGGAAGGAGTAGCACTACTCCTGAAACAGGAGTTGTGGGAATATGTGATAGAGTGTAAGAAAGTAAACTCTAGATTAATATGGGTAAAACTGAAAGCTAATGGAGAGAGATGGGTGATTATTGGTGCATATACACCTGGGCATGAGAAGAAAGATCATGAGACGCAAGTGTTTTGGGAGCAGCTGAATGAGTGTGTTAGTGGTTTTGATACACAAGACCCGGTTACAGTGATGGGTGATTTGAAGGCAAAGGTGAGTAATGTGGCAGTTGAGGGAATAATTGGTATACATGGGGTGTTCAGTGTTGTAAATAGAAATGGTGAAGAGCTTGTAGATTTATGCGCTGAAAAAGGACTGGTGATCGTGAATACCTTGTTTAAAACCGAGATATACATAAGTATGCTCATGTAAGTAGGAGAGATGGCCAGAGAGCGCTATTGGATTACGTGTTAATCGATAGGCGCGCGAAAGAGAGACTTTTGGATGTTAATGTGGTGAGAGGTGCAACTAGAGGGATGTCTGATCATTATCTTGTGGAGGCGAAGGTGATGATTTGTAGGGGTTTTCAGAAAAGAAGAGAGAATGTTAGGGTGAAGAGAGTGGTGAGAGTAAGTGAGCTTGGGAAGGAGACTTGTGTGAGGAAGTACCAGGAGAGACTGAGTACAGAATGGAAAAAGGTGAGAACAAAGGAGGAAAGAGGAGTGGGGGAGGAATGGGATGTATTTAGGGAATCAGTGATGGCTTGCGAAAAAGATGCTTGTGCCATGAGAAGCATGGGAGGTGGGTTGATTAGAAAGTGTAGTGAGTGGTGCGATGAAGAAGTAAGATTGTTAGTGAAAGAGAAGAGAGGCATTTGGACGATTTTTGAAGGGAAAAAAATGCAAATGAGTGGGAGATGTATAAGAGAAAGAGGCAGGAGGTCAAGAGAAAGGTGCAAGAGGTGAAAAAGAGGGCAAATGAGAGTTGGGGTGAGAGAGTATCATTAAAGTTTTGGGAGAATCATAAGAAGTTTTGGAAGGAGGTAAATAAAGTGCGTAAGACAAGGGAGCAAATGGGAACTTCAGTGAAGGGGGTTAATGGGGAGGTGATAACAAGTAGTGGTGATGTGAGAAGGAAATGGAGTGAGTATTTTGAAGGTTTGTTGAATGTGTTCGATGATAGAGTGGCAGATATAGTGTGTTTTTGTCGAGGTGGTGTGCAAAGTGAGAGGGCTAGGGAAAATGGTGAGGTGCCTGAGGGTTGGCGGAATGCGTGCATAGTGCCATTGTACAAAGGCAAAAGGGATAAGAGTGAGTGCTCAAATTACAGAGGTATAAGTTTGTTGAGTATTCCTGGTAAATTATTTGGGAAGGTATTGATTGAGAGGGTGAAGGCATGTACAGAGCGTCAGATTGGGGAAGAGCAGTGTGGTTTCAGAAGTGGTAGATGATGTGTGGATCAGGTGTTTGCTTTGAAGAATGTATTTGAGAAATACTTAGAAAAGCAAATAGATTTGTATGTAGCATTTATGGATCTGTAGAAGGCATATGATAGAGTTGATAGAGATGCTCTGTGGAAGGTATTAAGAGTATATGGTGTTGGAAGCAAGTTCTTAGAAGCAGTGAAAAGTTTTCATCGAGGATGTAAGGCATGTGCAAGTGTAGGAAGAAAGGAAAGTGATTGGTTCTCAGTGAATATAGGTTTGCGGCAGGGGTGTGTGATATCTCCATGGTTGTTTAGTTTGTTTATGGATGGGGTTGTTAGGGAGGTGAATGCAAGAGTTTTGGAAAGAGGGGCAATTATGCAGTCTGTTGTGGATGAGAGAGCTTGGGAAGTGAGTCAGTTGTTGTTCGCTGATGATACAACGCTGGTGGCTGATTCATGTGAGAATCTGCAGAAGCTGGTGACTGAGTTTGGTAAAGTGTGTGAAAGAAGAAAGTTAAGAGTAAATGTCAATAAGAGCAAGGTTACTGGGTACAGTAGGGTTGAGGGTCAAATCAATTGGGAGGTAAGTTTGAATGGAGAAAAATTGAAGGAAGTAAAGTGTTTTAGATATCTGGGAGTGGATCTGGCAGCGGATGGAACCATGTAAGCGGATGTGAATCATAGGGTTGGGGAGGGGGCGAAAATTCTGGAAGCCTTGAAGAATGTCTGGAAGTCGAGAACATTATCTCGGAAAGCAAAAATGGGTAAGTTTGAAGTAATAGTGCTTCCAACAATGTTGTATCGTTGCGAGGCGTGGGCTATGGATAGAATTGTGCGCAGGAGGGTGGATGTACTGGAAATGAGATGTTTGAGAACAATATGTGGTGTGAGGTGGTTTGATCGAGTAAGTAATGTAAAGGTAATAGAGATGTGTATAAATAAAAAGAGTGTGGTTGAGAAAGCAGAAGAGGGTGTTTTGAAATGGTTTGGTCACATGGAGAGAATGAGTGAGGAAAGATTGACCAAGAGGATATATGTGTCAGAGGTGGAGGGAACGAGGAGAAGTGAGAGACCAAATTGGAGGTGGAAAGATGGAGTAAAAAAGATTTTGAGCGATCGGGGCCTGAACATGCAGGAGGGTGAATGGCGTGCAAGGAATAGAGTGAATTAGAACGACATGGTATACCGGTGCCGACGTGCTGTCAATGGATTGAAGTAGGGCACTTGAAGCGTCTGGGGTAAACCATGGATAGTTCTGTGGGGCCTGGATGTGGAAAGGGAGCTGTGGAATCGGTGCATTAATACATGAGAGCTGGAGACTGAGTGTGAACGGATGTGGCCTTAGTTGTCTTTTCCCTATCGCTACTCGCACACATGAGGGGGAGAGGGTTGTTATTCCTTGTGTGACGAGGTGGCGATGGGAATAAATAAAGGCAGACTATGAGTTATGTTTATATTAGGTTTGTTGAATGTGTTTGATGATAGAGTGGCAGATATAGGGTGTTTTCGTCGAGGTGGTGTGCAAAGTGAGAGGGTTAGGGAAAATGATTTGGTAAACAGAGAAGAGGTAGTGAAAGCTTTGCGGAAGATGAAAGCCGGCAAGGCAGCAGGTTTGGATGGTATTGCAGTGGAATTTATTAAAAAAGGGGGTGACTGTATTGTTGACTGGTTGGTAAGGTTATTTAATGTATGTATGACTCATGGTGAGGTGCCTGAGGATTGGCGGAATGCGTGCATAGTGCCATTGTACAAAGGCAAAGGGGATAAGAGTGATTGCTCAAATTACAGAGGTATAAGTTTGTTGAGTATTCCTGGTAAATTATATGGGAGGGTATTGATTGAGAGGGTGAAGGCATGTACAGAGCATCAGATTGGGGAAGAGCAGTGTGTTTTCAGAAGTGGTAGAGGATGTGTGGATCAGGTGTTTGCTTTGAAGAATGTATGTGAGAAGTACTTAGAAAAGCAAATGGATTTGTATGTAGCATTTATGGATCTGGAGAAGGCATATGATAGAGTTGATAGAGATGCTCTGTGGAAGGTATTAAGAATATATGGTGTGGGAGGAAAGTTGTTAGAAGCAGTGAAAAGTTTTTATCGAGGATGTAAGGCATGTGTACGTGTAGGAAGAGAGGAAAGTGATTGGTTCTCAGTGAATGTAGGTTTGCGGCAGGGGTGTGTGATGTGTCCATGGTTGTTTAATTTGTTTATGGATGGGGTTGTTAGGGAGGTAAATGCAAGAGTTTTGGAAAGAGGGGCAAGTGTGAAGTCTGTTGGGGATGAGAGAGCTTGGGAAGTGAGTCAGTTTTTGTTCGCTGATGATACAGCGGTGGTGGCTGATTCATGTGAGAAACTGCAGAAGCTGGTGACTGAGTTTGGTAAAGTGTGTGGAAGAAGAAAGTTAAGAGTAAATGTGAATAAGAGCAAGGTTATTAGGTACAGTAGGGTTGAGGGTCAAGTCAATTGGGAGGTGAGTTTGAATGGAGAAAAACTGGAGGAAGTGAAGTGTTTTAGATATCTTGGAGTGGATCTGGCAGCGGATGGAACCATGGAAGCGGAAGTGGATCATAGGGTGGGGGAGGGGGCGAAAATTCTGGGGGCCTTGAAGAATGTGTGGAAGTCGAGAACATTATATCGGAAAGCAAAAATGGGTATGTTTGAAGGAATAGTGGTTCCAACAATGTTGTATGGTTGCGAGGCGTGGGCTATGGATAGAGTTGTGCGCAGGAGGATGGATGTGCTGGAAATGAGATGTTTGAGGACAATGTGTGGTGTGAGGTGGTTTGATCGAGTGAGTAAGGTAAGGGTAAGAGAGATGTGTGGAAATAAAAAGAGCGTGGTTGAGAGAGCAGAAGAGGGTGTTTTGAAGTGGTTTGGGCACATGGAGAGAATGAGTGAGGAAAGATTGACCAAGAGGATATATATGTCGGAGGTGGAGGGAACGAGGAGAAGAGGGAGACCAAATTGGAGGTGGAAAGATGGAGTGAAAAAGATTTTGTGTGATCGGGGCCTGAACATGCAGGAGGGTGAAAGGAGGGCAAGGAATAGAGTGAATTGGAGCGATGTGGTATACCGGGGATGACGTGCTGTCAGTGGATTGAATCAAGGCATGTGAAGCGTCTGGGGTAAACCATGGAAAGCTGTGTAGGTATGTATATTTGCGTGTGTGGACGTATGTATATACATGTGTATGGGGGGGGGGGGGTTGGGCCATTTCTTTCGTCTGTTTCCTTGCGCTACCTCGCAAACGCGGGAGACAGCGGCAAAGTAAAAAAAAAAAAAAAAAAAAAAAAAAATGAATTATGTACATGTGTATATATGTATATGTCTCTGTGTATACATATGTGTAAATTGAGGTGTATAGGTATGCATATTTGCGTGTGTGGACGTGTATACATGTGTATGTGGGTGGGTTGGGCCATTCTTTCGTCTGTTTCCTTGCGCTTCCTCGCTAACGCGGGAGACAGCGACAAAGCAAAATAAATAAACAAATAATATATATATATATATATATATATATATATATATATATATATATATATATATATATATATATATATATATATATATACATATATTATTTATCTATTCATCATACTTTGTCGCTGTCTCCCGCGTTAGTGAAGAATCGCGAGGAAATAGACGAAAGAATCGCCCAACCCACCCACATATACATATATATGTATATACATACACGTCCACACATGCAGGCACACATACCTATACATCTGAGCGTATATGTATATATATACACATTCACACACAGACATATACATATGTACACACGTACATAATTCTTACTGTCTTCCTTTATTCATTCCCGTCGCCATATAATGGTGATCTCTTGATATGTCACAACGTAGATCATGTATGTATGATCTCCTTTATAACTATGTGTATGAAAGGAATTATATGAAAAAAAAAAAGTCACCTGTAAAAGGTAGTAAATTTCAGGTCTACAAATTTCCTGAAACTTTAGGCATATGTGTCATGAGTGAGGAAGTCTACGGAAGGGTTAAGCGGTACATGGTTGAGTCATGGAGCAATAAAGAAGAGTTATGTCTCCCTGATTTAAAGCAGTTTTTTATTAACTTTGGAAAACAAATCTTAGTTTGTCTTGAAAAACCTCTGGAGACTATTTTTCTTGAATACCAACTAGTATTAGGGAACTGATATGGATGTGACTATTCAAGTGAATGGAACGTAAAACATTAATCTAATCTGGGCTAGACATTCCTTCCTTGTATCTTTTGAACAACATATGGGAAGGTAGTTTATTGGGTACATTGAAATAAATTATATGTCTATGTATTTTCACAACGCTCAGTCAAGTCTGCTGCTAATATCGGGTTTCCTCAAATTCGTTGATATAAAGGTGCAACAGTGAAGGTTTCTTGTTGTCAAGCTAGGGATCAGATGTGGGACATCACTGTCCCATTACTGGCTAATCCGTCTGGTCTCCAGCAGACGGTGGTGGGAGACACAAAATGTCCATCATTAGGGAGGAAACACAGTGCTGATCTCCTGCTCTGCCTCTATGAAGAGCCGCAGCTGAAGATCTTAGTTTGAACAGCAGCAGCAGCAGTTGTTTCTTCTGCTTTAAACTAAACGTGACTGACGTCAGTTTTGTGATCGGCCACCGCCTTAAAAGTAAGTCTATGGTGTCAGTATTGCCCTCAGGATATTTCATGTGTCAGGAGACGTGCTCCAAACTAATGCCATGAAAAGGCTTTTTCTTTTTCTGAATGAAACAACAGTTTCTTATCATAATCAAGTATGGATGTTCATAGTTCACTGATGTCTCCCGCGTTCTTGCAAATGTTAACTTTTCTATACACATTTTCCTTATGTGGCAGAGCTTTTATTTTGCTTCGGGAGGACTGAGCAAAGATAACGTCCTCACATCTCTCCATTATACATGAAATAATACATAAAAAATTGTACCATACAAGACGGGTGCTCAGGTGAAAGTAAATGCATCTATGCAGCATCAGTCACTAAATTCCTAACGTTATTCGTGCACTTGGAATGGGAACTGTAGTGTTAGTCGCAGATGGTAGCTTCTAAAGTCATGTGCTGGGAAAGTGGAGAAGAAGAAGGGGGGAGGGGAGGGGGAAGAAGGAACTCGGTATGAGCAGGGTGGGGGTCAAGTGCTGTGACCTTAGGAATCTAATTATCCCTGATATCCCAGAGGCGTCCCCCAGGTGATCAATGTATATGGGGAGGCGTCTGTGGTGTGCGTGATGTTACTGGGGAATGGTCGACTCTCAGATTGTCTTTTATTCATCTAATACTTTTCTAGCTTTTTTGTTTTAGCCTTTTTGTTATATTTCAATCAAGGTCTGGCATCGAAAAGAATCCTCGTCTGTGAGTGGAGCCTACGTCAGGAAAAAAGGAATATATCTTTTATAGGTTATTTTCTCGGGTAGGTGAAGCCCCAGGGAAACTAATGGTGTAAAAAGAGAAACAGCAATGGACAGACACATTCGCTGGACAGTTCCTATATTTTGGTGTTTCATTTTCGAGGTTGTCTCTTGTTATAACGATCGATATGATGGCTAAGTTGAGCCTCTGTTCCTTTCCTTATGTTGTATATGTTTTTTTTTAAATAGGTGGAGTTTAAGCACAGGTTTCCTTTTTTCGCCCATAAAAGTTCATCCAAAGAAATTTTGTTGTTAAAAGATGTCTTCTTCATCCTCCGCTCATGTGTTGCTTTATTCTTGTACTGATAAACCTCTGTGACACACAGAAACAGACTTAAAAGTACACAAACACATAGAGTGATTACAATGAACAGAGGTCCTGTTTCCGAAGGGAATTCTGCCTGATGATGATCACTCGATGTTTTAAGATTCTGTACTTCAGTTCTTGTGGAATCAGAAAATTCTTCAAATTCAGTTTCATTGCCTTAGTTTATGAACGCTTCAGCTAATGGTAGTAGGAAACTTATGCTCTTTCATCTGCCTACTCTTAATATTACCTCGAGATATTAGGTCCTAAACTATAAATTCATTCCTCGATCCGAGACTCTCAAATTTACCTTCCTCAACAGCAAATGATTAGGAGGAAATGCGGGAACTCGCTCACTTCAACATTCGAGCAGATCTGAGAATGACGTCAGAATGGACTGTTCCAGTTCTTCCCCTCAAGAAAGTTTAAAGAATAGTTCAAATTGATGAGTTTTCAAAGTAATTCAGGAACTCTCGAGATCTGTCAAAAGGCTTTTATTCTACTTTTTTCATTAGAATTTCCCACGAAAGACTGTATCAAAAGTTCAGAAGGGGAAAATCTATATAAGCATTCACAATCTCATTTTCGTCGAGACTTAAATCAGAAGGAAGCACAATATGCATGCCATCCGCAGGGATACCACAAAAAGCATAATTCCTTCCCTACATATGCGTGTCTACAACGAACAACACGTTGTCGGGGTAGTTCATAAATGCACCAGTTCACAAGAATACGAGATGGTACACTGGGGACTTAAAGGGAACAGCGTCACTTGCACGAGAACCTAATATGAGCTCTCATCCCCAACAGGCTGCATACTCGCACCTTTCTCCAAAACTTGCATTTTCCTCCGTAACCACACCTTCCATAAACAGATTAAACAACCATGGAGACTTCACACATCCCTGCCGCAGACGGACTTTCACTGAGAACCAATCACTTTCCTCTCTTCCTACCTGTACAAATGACTTACATCCTCGATAAAAACTTTTCACTGCTTCTAGCAGCTTACCTTCTCCACCATATACTCTTCAGACCTTCAACAAAGCATCTCTATCAACCCTGTCATGTACCCTCTCCAGATCCATAAATCGACATACAAATCCATCTGTTTTTCTAAGCATTTCTCACATACATTCTTCAAACCAAACACCTGATCCACACACCCTGTACCACTTATGAAATCACAGTGGTTTGTTTATGGATGGGGTGGTTAGGGAGGTGAATGCAAGAGCTTTGGAGAGAGGGACAAATATACAGTCTGTCGTGGATGAGAGGGCTAGGGAAGTGAGTCAGTTGTTGTTCGCTGATGATACAACACTGGTAGCTGATTCAGGTGAGAAACTGCAGAAGCTGGTGGTTGAGTTTGGTAAAGTGTGTGAAAGAAAAAAGTTGAGAGTAAACGTGAATAAAAGCAAAGTTATTAGGTTCAGTAGGGTTGAGGGACACGTTAACTGGGAGGTAAGTATGAATGGACATAAACTGGAGGAAGGGAAATGTTTTAGATATCTGGGAGTGAGCTTAGCAGCGGATGGAACCATGGAAGCGGAGGTGAGTCACAGGGTGGGGGAGGGAGCGAAGGTTCTGGGAGCGTTGAAGAATGTGTGAAAGGTGAGAACGTTATCTTGGAGAGCAAAAATGGGTATGTTTGAAAGAACAGTGGTTGCAACTATGTTATATGATTGCGAGGCGTGGGCTAGAGATAGGGTTGTGCGGAGGAGGGGGGTAGGCTGGAAATGAGATGTTTGAGGACAATACGTGGTGTGAGGTGGTTTGATCGAGTATGTAATAGAAGAGTAGGAGAGATATGTGGTAATAAAAAGAGTGTGGTTGAGAGAGCAGAGGAGGGTGTGTTGAAATGGTTTGGACACATGGAGAGAATGAGTGATGAAAGATTGACACAGAGGATATATGTGTCAGAGGTGGAGAGAAGAAGGAGAAGCGGGAGACCAAATTGGAGGTGGAAGGATGGAGTGAAAAAGATTTTGAGTTATCGGTGCCCGAACATACAGGAAGGTGAAAGGCGTGTAAGGAAAAGAGTGAATTGGAACGAAGTGGTATACCGGGGTCGACGTGCTGTCATAGGATCTAACCAGTGCTTGTGAAGCGTCTGAGGTAATTCATGGAAAGACCTGTAGGCATTGATTGTGGAAAGGGAGCAATGGTTTCGTTGCATTACACATGACAGCTAGAGAGTGAACGTGAACGAATGAGGCCTTTGTTGTCTTATCCTAGCGCTACCTCGCGCACATGCTTGGGGAGGTGGCTGTTATTTCATGTGTGGCGGGGTGGCAATGTGAATGAATAAAGGCAGACAGTAAGAATTATGTATATATGTATATATGTATATATCTGTGATTGTATATATATATATGAGATGTTTTAGGTATGAATATTTGAGTGTGTGGACGTGTATGTATATACATGCGTGTGTGGGTGGGTTGGGCCATTCTTTCGTCTGTTTCCTTGCGCTACCTCGCTGGCACGGGAGACAGCGACAAAGCAAAATAAAAAAATATTTTTTTTTTTTTTTGGCTTTGTCGCTGTCTCCCGCGTTTGCGAGGTAGCGCAAGGAAACAGACGAAAGAAATGGCCCAACCCACCCCCATACACATGTATATACATACGTCCACACACGCAAATATACATACCTACACAGCTTTCCATGGTTTAACCCAGACGCTTCACATGCCCTGATTCAATCCACTGACAGCACGTCAACCCCGGTATACCACATCGATCAAATTCACTCTATTCCTTGCCCTCCTTTCACACTCCTGCATGTTCATGCCCAGATCACACAAAATCTTTTTCACTCCATCTTTCCACCTCCAATTTGGTCTCCCTCTTCTCCTCGTTCCCTCCACCTCCGACACATATATCCTCTTGGTCAATCTTTCCTTACTCATTATCTCCATGTGCCCAAACCATTTCAAAACACCCTCTTCTGCTCTCTCAACCACGCTCTTTTTATTTCCACACATCTCTCTTACCCTTACGTTACTTACTCGATCAAACCACTTCACACCACACATTGTCCTCAAACATCTCATTTCTAGCACATCCATCCTCCTGCGCACAACTCTATCCATAGCCCACACCTCGCAACCATACAGCATTGTTCCTTCACACATACCCATTTTTGCTTTCCGATATAATGTTCTCGACTTCCACACATTCTTCAAGGCCCCCAGAATTTTCGCCCCCTCCCCCACCCTATGATCCACTTCCGCTTCCATGGTTCCATCCGCTGCCAGATCCACTCCCAGATATCTAAAACACTTCACTTCCTCCAGTTTTTCTCCATTCAAACTCACCTCCCAATTGACTTGACCTTCAACCCTACTGTACCTAATAACCTTGCTCTTATTCACATTTACTCTTAACTTTCTTCTTTCACACACTTTACCAAACTCAGTCACCAGCTTCTGCAGTTTCTCACATGAATCAGCCACCAGCGCTGTATCATCAGCGAACAACAACTGACTCACTTCCCAAGCTCTCTCATCCCCAACAGACTTCATACTTGCCCCTCTTTCCAAAACTCTTGCGTTCACCTCCCTAACAACCCCATCCATAAACAAATTAAACAACCATGGAGACATCACACACCCCTGCCGCAAACCTACATTCACTGAGAACCAATCATTTTCCTCTCTTCCTACACGTACACATGCCTTACATCCTCGATAAAAACTTTTCACTGCTTCTAACAACTTGCCTACTATTGACGTTTGTGTAAATAATTTATGCATTTCCTTTTTCCATAGCCAGAGGTTGAACCAGTATGTGACATTCATTTTTTCATTTCATTTCAAGCTAGAAGTTTCAGTTTTCTAAATTGATTCTTACATTTTTCATATGTATATATATATGTATGTGTGTGTGTGTGTGTGTATATGTGCGTATGTATGTGTATGTGTGTGTATGTGTATATATATATATATATATATATATATATATATATATATATATATATATATATATATATATATATATATATATATATATATATATATATATATATATATATATATTAATTTATATATTTATTTATTATACTTTGTAGCTGTCTCCCGCGTTTGCGAGGTAGCGCAAGGAAACAGACGAAAGAAATGGCCCAACCCCCCCCCCCCATACACATGTATATACATACGTCCACACACGCAAATATACATACCTACACAGCTTTCCATGGTTTACCCCAGACGCTTCACATGCCTTGATTCAATCCAGAGACAGCACGTCAACCCCGGTATACCACATCGCTCCAATTCACTCTATTCCTTGCCCTCCTGTCACACTCCTGCATGTTCAGGCCCCGATCACACAAAATCTTTTTCACTCCATCTTTCCACCTCCAATTTGGTCTCCCTCTTCTCCTCGTTCCCTCCACCTCCGACACATATATCCTCTTGGTCAATCTTTCCTCACTCATTCTCTCTATGTGCCCAAACCACTTCAAAACACCCTCTTCTGCTCTCTCAACCACGCTCTTTTTATTTCCACACATCTCTCTTACCCTTACGTTACTCACTCGATCAAACCACCTCACACCACACATTGCCCTCAAACATCTCATTTCCAGCACATCCATCCTCCTGCGCACAACTCTATCCATAGCCCACGCCTCGCAACCATACAACATTGTTGGAACCACTATTCCTTCAAACATACCCATTTTTGCTTTCCGAGATAATGTTCTCGACTTCCACACATTCTTCAAGGCCCCCAGAATTTTCGCCCCCTCCCCCACCCTATGATCCACTTCCGCTTCCATGGTTCCATCCGCTGCCAGATCCACTCCCAGATATCTAAAACACTTCACTTCTTCCAGTTTTTCTCCATTCAAACTCACCTCCCAATTCACTTGACCCTCAACCCTACTGTACCTAATAACCTTGCTCTTATTCACATTTACTCTTAACTTTCTTCTTCCACACACTTTACCAAAATCAGTCACCAGCTTCTGCAGTTTCTCACATGAATCAGCCACCAGCGCTGTATCATCAGCGAACAAACACTGACTCACTTCCCAAGCTCTCTCATCCCCAACAGACATCATACTTGCCCCTCTTTCCAAAACTCTTGCATTTACCTCCCTAACAACCCCATCCATAAACAAATTAAACAACCATGGAGACATCACACACCCCTGCCGCAAACCTACATTCACTGAGAACCAATCACTTTCCTCTCTTCCTACACGTACACATGCCTTACATCCTCGATAAAAACTTTTCACTGCTTCTAACAACTTTCCTCCCACACCATATATTCTTAATACCTTCCACAGAGCATCTCTATCAACTCTATCATATGCCTTCTCCAGATCCATAAATGCTACATACAAATCCATTTGCTTTTCTAAGTATTTCTCACATACATTCTTCAAAGCAAACACCTGATCCACACATCCTCTACCAATTCTGAAACCACACTGCTCTTCCCCAATCTGATGCTCTGTACATGCCTTCACCCTCTATATCACCCTCCCATATAATTTACCAGGAATACTCAAGAAACTTATACCTCTATAATTTAAGCACTCACTCTTATCCCCTTTGCCTTTGTACAATGGCACTATGCACGCATTCCGCCAATCCTCAGGCACCTCACCATGAGCCATACATACATTAAATAACCTTACCAACCAGTCAACAATACAGTCACCCCCTTTTTTAATAAATTCCACTGCAATACCATCCAAACCTGCTGCCTTGCCGGCTTTCATCTTCCGCAAAACTTTCACTACCTCTTCTCTGTTTACCAAATCATTTTCCCTAACCCTCTCACTTTGCACACCACCTCGACCAAAACACCCTATATCTGCCACTCTTTCATCAAGCACATTCAACAAACCTTCAAAATACTCACTCCATCTCCTTCTCACATCACCACTACTTGTTATCACCTCCCCATTTGCGCCCTTCACTGAAGTTCCCATTTGCTCCCTTGTCTTACGCACTTTATTTACCTCCTTCCAGAACATCTTTTTATTCTCCCTAAAATTTAATGATACTCTCTCACCCCAACTCTCATTTGCCCTTTTTTTCACCTCTTGCACCTTTCTCTTGACCTCCTGTCTCTTTCTTTTATACATCTCCCACTCAATTGCATTTTTTCCCTGCAAAAATCGTCCAAATGCCTCTCTCTTCTCTTTCACTAATACTCTTACTTCTTCATCCCACCACTCACTACCCTTTCTAATCAACCCACCTCCCACTCTTCTCATGCCACAAGCATCTTTTGCGCAATCCATCACTGATTCCCTAAATACATCCCATTCCTCTCCCACTCCCCATACTTCCATTGTTCTCACCTTTTTCCATTCTGTACTCAGTCTCTCCTGGTACTTCCTCACATAGGTCTCCTTCCCAAGCTCACTTACTCTCACCACCCTCTTCACCCCAACATTCACTCTTCTTTTCTGAAAACCCATACAAATCTTCACCTTAGCCTCCACAAGATAATGATCAGACATCCCTCCAGTTGCACCTCTCAGCACATTAACATCCAAAAGTCTCTCTTTCGCACGCCTGTCAATTAACACGTAATCCAATAACGCTCTCTGGCCATCTCTCCTACTTACATACGTATACTTATGTATATCTCGCTTTTTAAACCAGGTATTCCCAATCATCAGTCCTTTTTCAGCACATAAATCTACAAGCTCTTCACCATTTCCATTTACAACACTGAACACCCCATGTATACCAATTGTTCCCTCAACTGCCACATTACTCACCTTTGCATTCAAATCAACCATCACTATAACCCGGTCTCGTGCATCAAAACCACTAACACACTCATTCAGCTGCTCCCAAAACACTTGCCTCTCATGATCTTTCTTCTCATGCCCAGGTGCATATGTTCCAATAATCACCCACCTCTCTCCATCAACTTTCAGTTTTACCCATATTAATCGAGAATTTACTTTCTTACATTCTATCACATACTCCCACAACTCCTGTTTCAGGAGTATTGCTATTCCTTCCCTTGCTCTTGTCTTCTCACTAACCCCTGACTTTACTCCCCAGACATTCCCAAACCACTCTTCCCCTTTACCCTTGAGCTTCGTTTCACTCAGAGCCAAAACGTCCAGGTTCCTTTCCTCAAACATACTAGCTATCTCTCCTTTTTTCACATCTTGGTTACATCCACACACATTTAGGCACCACACTCTGAGCCTTCGAGGAGGATGAGCACTCCCCGCGTGACTCCTTCTTCTGTTTCCCATTTTAGAAAGTTAATACAAGGAGGGGAGGATTTCTGGCCCCCCGCTCCCGTCCCCTCTAGTCGCTTTCTACGACACGCGAGGAATGCTTGGGAAGTATTCTTTCACCCCTATCCCCAGGGATAATATACATATATATGCATATAAATATATATATATATATATATATATATATATATATATATATATATATATATATATATATATATATATATATATATATATATATATATATATATATATATTTCTTTTTCTTTCAAACTATTCGCCATTTCCCGCGTTAGCGAGGTAGCGTTAAGAACAGAGAACTGGGCCTTTAAGGGAATATCCTCACCTGGCCCCCTTCTCTATTCCTTCTTTTGGAAAATTAAAAAAAAAAATAATGAGAGGGGAGGATTTCCAGCCCCTCGCTCCCTACCCTTTTAGTTGCCTTCTACGACACGCAGGGAATACGTGGGAAGTATTCTTTCTCCCCTATCCCCAGGGATATAGGGCCTTTTTTTTTTTAGAATGTCCCGGAGGAAATTTCTTGTATTAGGAGGTACTTGAAAAATGTTACCATGCCTTGTTATAAAATAATATGAAGCCTTTGAGATCATGGATACATTTTTAAGCAATGAAATTGCTTTATTGTGGATGTTCCATGATTTTTAGTCTGGTGGTATTTCGATGTAAGTGAATCAGCAGATATCCCCTTCATCATGTGGTGTGTGGTGTTATAAGGCTATGAACAGTGAACAAAAAGGTATTGATACACATGTCATGCAGTACATTTTGAAACACAGGGCAAAGATTTTTATACACTCTCCTAAGTCTCATTATACAATGGTATGCCTGCTTTCCTTGTTTGGCAGTTACTGTTCAAGATAGGAAAACCAATGAATACAGTTTGATGGATGAAGGGACTTCCCCTAATGAATTAAAAAGATGCATCCCTGTTTTATGTATATATATATATATATATATATATATATATATATATATATATATATATATATATATATATATATATATATATATATATATATATATATATATATATATATATATATATATATATATATATATATATATATATATATACGCACATATACTCACATACACACACATACATATATATACATATGAAAAAATGTAAGAAATAATGTAGAAAACTGAAACTTCTAGCTTGAAATGAAATGAAAAAAATGAATGTCACATAATGGTTCAACCTCTGGCTATGGAAAAGGGAAATGTATGATTAATTTAAACAAACGTCAATAGTAGTTTTCATCAATTTAACCACTGTATCATACTGCCTGGTCCACTTCTCTTATCATGAAACAGGAATATTGGCTTATGATGTTTCTCAATTTTCTTCATTACACAAAGTACAACCATATCTTGGATACATGAGGGTAGGTAGTTGGTCGTCCGCCATAATAAAGTCTTGACAGACCAAAAATTTATCTGGACCTCAACTTTTCCAGTACATTTATGAAAAACACCTTTTTGCTTTCCATCTCTATCACTTTGAAAAAAGAAAAAAAAAATAAGCTTCAATATCTAAGCTACTTTTTTTTCCAATTTCACTATTTTCTTATCAGAGCACCATGTATGAAAACTATCACTCCAGTAACACAACTATAAACATTTACTTCCCCTTAAAGAAAGTTCTGGGGAAGTCTTTCTCGATACACTGCGGGACAGTCCACCACCTAGGCGAGGTTTGTGTTGCAGTGGTTCTTGATTCACAAACGTAGTAGCATCACTGGTGGGCGGAAGAACATTCTTGTAACGACAGCGAGGATCACAGTCCGTGTAACTCCATTATGATGGTTCTTGGAATATATATATATATATATATATATATATATATATATATATATATATATATATATATATATATATATATATATATATATATATATCCAAACCTGCTGCCTTGCCGGCTTTCATCTTCCGCAAATCTTCTCTGTTTACCAAATCATTTTCCATAACCCTCTCACTTTGCACATCACCTCGACCAAAACACCCTATATCTGCCACTCTATCATCAAACACATTCAACAAACCTTCAAAATACTCACTCCATCTCCTTCTCACATCACCACTACTTGTTATCACCTCCCCATTTGCGCCCTTCACTGAAGTTCCCATTTACTCCCTTGTCTTACGCACTTTATTTACCTCCTTCCAGAACATCCTTTTATTCTCCCTCAAATTTAATGATACATATATACATATATATATATATATATATATATATATATATATATATATATATATATATATATATATATATATATATATATATATATATATATATATATATATATATATATATATATATATATATACTATATATACTATATACATACTACTACATTTGTGAATCAAGAACCATTGCAACACAAACCTCGCCAAGTGGTAGAGTGTCCCGGAGTGTATCGAGACAGACTTCCCCAGAACTTTTTTAAAGGGGAAGTAAATGTTTATAGTTGTGTTACTGGAGTGATAGTTTTCATACATGGTGCTTTGACAAGAAAATAGTGAAATTGGAAAAAATGTACCTTAGACATTGAAGCTTATTGATACAGTGGTTAAATTGATGAGAACTACTATTGACGTTTGTGTAAATAAATTATACATTTCCCTTTTCCATAGCCAGAGGTTGAGCCATTATGTGGCATTCATTTTTTCATTTCTTTTCAAGCTAGAAGTTTCAGTTTTCTAAATTATTTCTTACTTTTATGATATGTACATATATTTATATGTGTGTGTGTGTGTATATGTGCGTGTGTATGTGTATGTATATATATATATATATATATATATATATATATATATATATATATATATATATATATATATAAATATATATATATATATTTTTTTTTTTTTTTTTTTTTTTTTCATACTATTCGCCATTTCCCGCGATAGCGAGGTAGCGTTAAGAACAGAGGACTGGGCCTTTGAGGGAATACCCTCACCTGGCCCCCTTCTCTGTTCCATCTTTTGGAAAATTAAAAAAAAAAAAAAAAAAAAAAAAAAAAAAAAAACGAGAGGGGAGGATTTCCAGCCCCCCGCTCCCTTCCCTTTTAGTCGCCTTCTACGACACGCAGGGA
>NC_092241.1:12968440-12975480 GCF_036320965.1 Panulirus ornatus
ACCCTATGATCCACTTCCGCGTCCATGGTTCCATCCGCTGACAGATCCACTCCCAGATATCTAAAACACTTCACTTCCTCCAGTTTTTCACCATTCAAACTCACCTCCCAATTGACTTGACCCTCAACCCTATTGTACCTAATAACCTTGCTCTTATTCACATTTACTCTTAACTTTCTTCTTCCACACACTTTACCAAACTCCGTCACCAGCTTCTGCAGTTTCTCACATGAATCCGCCACCAGCGCTGTATCATCAGCGAACAACAACTGACTCACTTCCCAAGCTCTCTCATCCCCAACAGACTTCATACTTGCCCCTCTTTCCAAGACTCTTGCATTTACCTCCCTAACAACCCCATCCATAAACAAATTAAACAACCATGGAGACATCACACACCCCTGCCGCAAACCTACATTCATATATATATATATATATATATATATATATATATATATATATATATATATATATATATTTCTTTCCTTCAAACTATTCGCCATTTCCCGCATTAGCGAGGTAGGGTTAAGAACAGAGGACTGGGCCTTTTAGGGACTACCGTCACCTGGCCCAATTCTCTGTTCCTTCTTTTGGAAAATTAAAAAAAATATATATATATATATATATATATATATATATATATATATATATATATATATATATATATATTTTTTTTTTTCTTTTTTTATTTATTTATTTTGCGCTGTCACTGTCTCTCGCGTTATCGAGGTAGCGCAAGGAAACAGCCGAAAGAAATGGGCAAACTCACCCCATACACATGTATATACATGCACGTCCACACACGCAAATATACATACCTATACATGTAAATGTACATATATATATATATATATATACACACACAGACACATACATATATACCCATGCACAAAATTCACACTGTCAGCCTTTATTCATTCCCATCGCCACCTCGCCACACATGGAATACCATCCCCCTCCCCCCTCACGTGTGCGAGGTGGCGCTAGGAAAAGACAACAAACGCACCATTCATTCACACTCAGTCTCCAGCTGTCATGCAATAATGCCCGAAACCACAGCTCCCTTTCCACATCCAGGCCCCGCACAACATTCCATGGTTTACCCCAGACGCTTCACATGCCCTGATTCAATCCACTGACAGCACGTCAACCCCGGTATACCACATCGATCCAATTCACTCTCTTCCTTGCCCGCCTTTCACCATCCTGCATGTTCAGGCCCCAATCACTCAAAATCTTTTTCACTCAATCTTCCCACCTCCAATTTGGTCTCCCACTTCTCCTCGTTCCCTCCACCTCCGACACATATATGCTTTTGGTCAATCTTTCCTCACTCATTCTCTCCATGTGCCCAAACCATTTCAAAACACCCTCTTCTGACCTCTCAACCACGCTCTTTTTATTTCCACACATCTCTTTTACCCTTACATTACTTACTCACACCACACCACACATTGTCCTCAAACATCTCATTTCCAGCACATCCACCCTCCTGCACACAACTCTATCCATAGTCCACGCCTCGCAACCATACAACATTGTTGAAAGCACTATTCCTTCAAACATTCACATTTTTGCTTTCCGAGATAATGTTCTCGACTTCCAAACATTCTTCAAAGCTCCCAAAATTTTCGCCCCCTCCCCCACCCTATGATTCACTTCCGCTTCCATGGTTCCATCCGCTGCCAGATCCACTCCCAGCTATCTAAAGCACTTTACTTCCTCCACTATTTCTCCATTCAAACTTACCTCCCAATTAATTTGACCCTCATTCCTACTGTACCTAATAACCTTGCTCTTATTCACATTTACTCTTAACTTTCTTCTTTCACACACTCTACCAAACTCAGTTACCAGCTTCTGCAGTTTCTTACATGAATCAGCCACCAGCGCTGTATCATCAGCGAACAACAACTGACTCAATTTCCAAGCTCTCTCATCCAGAACAAACTGCATACTTGCCCCTCTTTCCAAAACTCGTGCATTCACCTCCCTAACAACCCCATCCATAAACAAATTAAACAACCACGGAGACATCAAACACCCCTGCCGGAAACTTACATTCGCTGAGAACCAATCACTTTCCTCTCTTCCTACACTTACACATCCATTACATCCTCGATAAAAACTTTTCACTGCTTCTAACAACTTGACTCCCACACCATGTATTCTTAAAACCTTCCACAGGGCATCTCTATCAGCTCTATCATATGCTTTCTCCAGATCCATAAATGCTACATACAAATCCATTTGTTTTTCTAAGTATTTCTCACATACATTCTTCAAAGCAAACACCTGATCCACACATCCTCTACTACTTCTGAAACTACACTGCTCTTCCCCAATATGATGCTCTCTACATTCCTTCACCCTCTCAATCAATACCCTGCCATATAATTTACAAGAATGCTCAACAAACTTATACCTCTGTAATTTGAGCACTCACTCTTACCCCCTTTGCCTTTGTACAATGGCACTATGCAAGCATTCTGCCAATCCTGAGGCACCTCACCATGAATCATACATACATTAAATAACCTTACCAACCTGTCAACAATACAGTCATATCCTTTTTTAATAAATTCCACTGCAATACCATCCGAACTTTCTGCCTTGTCGGCTTTCATTTTCCGTATAGCTTTTCTAACTCTTCTCTATTTACCAAATCATTTTCCCTAACCCTCTCATGTTGGACACCACCTTGACCAAAACACCCTATTTCTGCCTCTCTATCATCAAACACATTCAACAAACCTTCAAAATACTCACTCCATCTCCTCACATTACCACTACTTGTTATCACCTCCCCATTAGCCCCCTTCACTGAAGTTCCCATTTACTCCCTTGTCTTATGCACTTTATTTACCTCCTTCCAAAACATCTTTTTATTCTCCCTGAAATTTAATGATACTCTCTCACCCCAACTCTCATTTGCCCTCTTTTTAACCTCTTGAACCTTTCTCTTGACCTCCTGCCTCTTTCTTTTATACCTCTCCCACTCATTTGCATTTTTTCCCTGCAAAAATCGTCCAAATGCCTTGCACTGATAATCTTACTTCTTCATCCTACCACTCACTACCTTTTCTAATCAACCCACCTTTCACGCTTCTCATGCCACAAGCGTCTTTTGCGCAAGCCATCACTGCTTCCCTAAATACATCCCATTACTCCCGTACTCCCTTTACCTCCTTTGTTCTCACCTTTTTCCATTCTGTACTCAGTCTCTCCTGGTACTTTCTCACACAAGTCTCCTTCCCAAGCTCACTTACTCTCACCACTTTCTTCACCCCAACATTTTCTCTTCTTTTCTGAAAACCCCCAAAAATCTTCACCTTCGCCTCCATAAGATAATGATCAGACATCCCTCCAGTTGCACCTCTCAGCACATTAACATCCAAAAGTCTCTCTTGCGTGCGTCTATCAATTAACACGTAATCCAATAACGCTCTCTGGCCATCTCTCCTACTTACATACGTATACTTATGTATATCTCGCTTTTTAAACATGGTATTCCAAATCACCAGTATTTTTTCAGTACATAAATCTACAAGCTCTTCACCATTTCCATTTACAACACTGAACACTCCATGTACACCAATTATTCCCTGAACTGCCACATTACTCACCTTTGCATTCAAATCATCCATCACTATAACCCGGTCTTGTGCATCAAAACCACTTACACACTCATTCAGCTGCTCCCAAAACACTTCACGCTCATGACCTTTCTTCCCATGCCCAGATGCATATGCACCAATAATCACCCATCTCTTTCCATCAACTTTCAGTTTTACCCATATCAATCTAGAATTTTCTTTCTAACACTCTATCACATACTCCCACAACTCCTGATTCAGGAGTAGTGCTACTCCTTCCCTTGCTCTTGTCCTCTCACTAACCCCTGACTTTACTCCCAAGACATTCCCAAACCACTCTTCCCCTTTATCCTTGAGCTTCGTTTCACTCAGAGCTAAAACATCCAGGTTCCTTTCCTCAAACATACTACCTATATCTCCTTTTTTCTCATCATGGCTACATCCACACACATTTAGACACCCCAATCTCAGCATTCGAGGAGGATGAGCACTCCTCGCGTGACTCCTTCTTCTGTTTCCCCTTTTAGAAAGTTAAAATACAAGGAGGGGAGGGTTTCTGGCCCCCCGCTCCCGTCCCCTTTAGTCGTCTTCTACGACACGTGAGGAATGCGTGGGAAGTATTCTTTCTCCCCTATCCCCAGGAATAATATATATATATATATATATATATATATATATATATATATATATATATATATATATATATATATATATATATATATATATATATATTCTTTTTTTTTTTTTTGGCTTTGTCGCTATCTCCCGCGTTTGCTAGGTAGTGCAAGGAAACAGACGAAAGAAATGGCCCAACCCACCCCCATACACATGTATATACATACGTCCACACACGCAAATATACATACCTACACAGCTTTCCATGGTTTACCCCAGACGCTTCACATGCCCTGATTCAATCCACTGACAGCACGTCAACCCCGGTATACCACATCGATCCAATTCACTCTATTCCTTGCCCTCCTTTCACCCACCTGCATGTTCAGGCCCCGATCAAACAAAATCTTTTTCACTCAATCTTTCAACCTCTAATTTGGTCTCCCACTTCTCCTCGTTCCCTCCACCTCCAACACATATATCCTCTTGGTCAATCTTTCCTCACTCATTCTCTACATGTGCCCAAACCATTTCAAAACACCCTTTTCTGCTCTCTCAACAACGCTCTTTTTATTTCCACACATCTCTCTTACCCTTACGTTACTTACTCGATCAAACCACCTCACACCACACATTGTCCTCAAACATCTCATTTCCAGCACATCCATTATCCTGCGCACAACTCTATCCATAGCCCACGCCTCGCAACCATACAACATTGTTGGAACCACTATTCCTTCAAACATACCCATTTTTGCTTTCCGAGATAATGTTCTCGAGTTCCACACATTCTTCAAGGCTCCTAGGATTTTCGCCCCCTCCCCCACCATATGATCCACTTCCGCTGCCAGATCCACTCCCAGATATCTAAAACACTTTACTTCCTCCAGTTTTGCTCAATTCAAACTCACCTCCCAATTGACTTGACCCTCAACTCTACTGTACCCAATAACCTTGCACTTATTCACATTTACTCTTAACTTTCTTCTTTCACACACTTTACCAAACTCAGTCACCAGGTTCTGCAGTTTCTCACATGAATCAGCCACCAGTGCTATATCATCAGCGAACAACAACTGACTCACTTCCCAAGCTCTCTCATCCCCAACAGACTTCATACTTGCCCCTCTTTCCAAAACTCTTGCATTTACCTCCCTAACAAACCCATCCATAAACAAATTAAACAACCATGGAGACATCACACACCCCTGCCGCAAACCTACATTCACTGAGAACCAATCACTTTCCTCTCTTCCTACACGTACACATGCCTAAAATCCTAGATAAAAACTTTTCACTGCTTCTAGGAACTTGCCTCTCACACCATATATTCTTAATACCTTCCACAGAGCATCATATGCCTTCTCCAGATCCATAAATGTATGATTCATATATATATATATATATATATATATATATATATATATATATATATATATATATATATATATATATATATATATATATATATATATATATATATATATATATATATATATATATATATATATATATATATATATATATATATATATATATATATATATATATATATATATATATATATATATATATATACATATATATATATATATATATCATGGCGTCCCCCGAAGGAGGGAATTTTCAACATGAAGGAAATGATGAAGACTTGGTCCAAAAAGAGGCAGAAAATACAGTGATTATTGGTCTAAGCAGTTCAAGTTGTACCCAGTGCAGGTGTTGAGAAGCGAATCCCATTTGATTTTTATAATTTGAAAGTTTTGCAAAATTTAGCCAACTGCACTTGATGTTTCATGTTCACTGCAGGTCTGTGAAACATGATGAGCAGAATTAATAGTGCAGATACCAAGACGTCAGTCCGAGCCGCCGGGTGCGGACGCCGTTAGTTCTCGAGCCTACTTGTTACCATTGATGTGTGAAACTTGAGCTGTTGTCTTGATATGAAGGGTTATATACACGTCTAGCATACCGCGGCTGTAAGAGCTGATGGCAGTTCTGAGCCAAGAACCTCTTGATGGGCCGCGTTGTGGTGGACAATAGAAAATCATCCCAGAATCAACGCTGGTGAGGATTTTCTACCATCTCCAACTACTCGAGCAGTGGAATTGATAGAGTCGTCCAGTGATTCCTCCCTGGAGAGGTCATCGCTCAGCGTGCAGCATATGGAAACACGTACATCCAAGCAGTGCTTCTTGGGCGCTATATTGGGACGAAGCCACCGGTCGAGGAGGGCTGGGCGGTTCCTTGGGCCACCTTGACTGCCATCAGCTGACTGGCACAGACCTCTCCTCCTCACCTGACACGTTCTGCAACGTTCACCGTCTCGGGTTCAGCCTCCACCGTGGTGAACACCATTCATGTCTACCTCCTCTACTGATGACCGTCTCCACCTCCGAGACCCATGTGTCCTGGGCTGCCTCTCATATGATCACGATCTCCACCATCATGTCTGTTCCACGGTCGGGGTTTGTTTCTACAGATGCACGGACACGCTAACGGCTCTCCCGCCCCTCAACTTTGAAGCTATCTGGCTTACAATTTCTCCAACCTTTATAACTTTATGTTTGATTTATTTTCCCCTGATTTCCCACTTATTTTACAACTCTTCCACTATCTTCCCTCCTGCCACGAGGCACGAGCGTAAATAGAATCACACGTATGTATTGCACTGAATCTGGAGCGTGGGCATGAGGAAGGGTTATATGAATATGAGGAAGGGTTATGTACATGTAAGGAAGGGTTATATGCATGTGAGGAACGGTTATATGTGTGTAGATCACACACATGCCTCATGCACATATATACGTATTAACTCATATATTTGTC